>NC_142736.1:27621708-27864208 GCF_051943395.1 Hippocampus bargibanti | reverse complement strand
TAAAGTCAGAATTCTGAAAATTCTCTCAGAATTCTGACTATAAAGTGAGAATTCTGACTTTATTCTCAGAATTCTGACTTTAAAGTGAGAATCTGACTTTATTCTCAGAATTCAAAGTGAGAATTTAGTGAGAATTCTGAAAATAAAGTCAGAAGTCTCACTTTAAAGTCAGAATTCTCATAATAGAGTCAAAATTCTGAAAATTCTCTCAGAATTCTGGCTTTAAAGTGAGAATTCTGACTATAAAGTGAGAATTCTGACTTTATTCTCAGAATTCTGACTTTAAAGTGAGAATTCTGACTTTATTCTCAGAATTCAAAGTGAGAATTTCGTGAGAATTCTGAAAATAAAGTCAGAATTCTCACTTTAAAGTCAGAATTCTCATTATAAAGTCAGAATTCTGAGCATAAAGTCAGAATCTTGCCAACCATATTTTTTTTCAGTGGCCCTAATCCTCTTCAGTAATTCCTTTCTTTGAAACAGATTATTAATATTTAGGGCGGAATCATTCATATGGTTGGACGTATGTTATCATATTTTATATGTGGAGTTACGATTAGAACAGCAGGTTCTTGGTACATGAAATCAGTGTGCGGCATCAAAAAGGTCAACTTCACAGGTGCCAGCAAACTTTTCACTCTAAGTCCTTTTCACAATATTTTTCAGTGTTGTTCGCAAACTCAACGGGAAACTGAACTGGAAGCTAGCCTGTTGTCAGAACTGTAGCGAGTGTGAACAAAGCTGATCCACAGGGTGGATTACTTCCTGCGGACAGAGAGAAGAAAAATCTTTCAACAGTAACATTCATCCTTCAATTCGCACTCTTGGATGCTTATTTTTGGTTGAAATGTCACTTCTATAGGGCTACAATGCCTTTTAGTTGAAGTAAATGGGACCAACTGTGACTTTTTTGTTCGTGGTTCCGTCTGGTTGCGCCCTCCCTCGAATTTATCGATTGGAAATGGCTATTGGCATTAGCCCTCGGAATAAAAACTCTCCCCCCACCCGACGGTTATTCTCTACGGAGTCACTCAATGGAGAGACAGAATCCTTAGCAGCTTTTTTTTCATTTTAAACTACAGTGATACCTTGGCTTACAAACTTAATTGGTTCCCAGACCGTGTGTGGAAGGCGAAAAGTGTGTATGTCAAAAATTAATTTTCCATAGGAAACCATTAAAATGAGAATAATCCATTCCAAGGCCCTCATTAGTACTCAAGTTTATTGGCTTGGTAGAACAGTCTGTTACCCTCAAGGGGGTTTGTTCGGCTGGGCGACAGGTTACAGCAACTGCTTGTCCCTTTGTGTACAGTTTGTGTTTTATGTATTTTTCATCTTTGCCATAATGAAGGTAGGGTCAGATTCAAAATTACCTGTAGCCATTTTGTTGTCCAAAGAAGTGTACAAAACGTTAGGTGATTGGAAATTAAACAATGTAGTCTTTGAGCATTGAGGTCCATCATGTTGGACTGTGAAAAGCTCTTCTTCAAAATTGGAGTACAGTGATACTTTGGCTTACGAACTTAATTGGTTCCCAGACAGTGTGTAAGGCGAAAAGTGTGTATCCCAAAAATTTATTTCTCATAGGAAACCATTAAAATGAGAATAATCCATTCCCAGGTCCCCACCAAACATAATTTTCTACATTCTAATTTTGTTCGACTTAGAAGTACACAAAATATACCTTTTTTATGTATAATAAATGTGCTATGTATTACAGTAAAGTCTCGTTATATCGATATCGGATATATCGATAGTCCCGGTTATATCGATACTATTTCTATGCACGCACGGAGAAAATTACATGCAAACAGGGTCGGATATATAGATAGTCCCGGTTATATCGATATTTTTTCGGACTCCCTTGAATATCGATATAACGAGATTTTACTGTATAATAAATGAAATAAACTGTATTGTATAATAAAGTCGTTTTATTTACCTTTGTGATGGCCATTGATGGATTGATGGAATGGAGTGGCCGGTTTCATCAGCATTAAACACTTGATGAGGAACGTAAACTTCTTTCACCATCTTGAGGAACGATCCCTTGGGGGTGCTTTCTCTGTGATAATTGTATCTAGTTCCTCATCAATTGTGTTCTGTTTAGCTGGGTTGATAGCTTTTAGTGTCCAGCTTGTGCGGGTTGTTAGTAGAGCCTGATTGATGGGATATTTTAACCTTGCAATTTAAACTCTGCCTTTGAACTATCAAAGTTGAAACTCTCTCACTGTCATCTGCCTGGCTCTTTAATGTTTAAACCACCACCCCTCAGTGCTGCGTTCTTGGCCAATCACGTGGCACGGGGAATAGAGGACAAAAACAGTTGGCTGCCATTTTGTTGTTAGAAGAATTGGCTTGTTCGCGAACGACACATCATTCATTGAGGTAGCTCCGTGTACGAAAAAAGTTCCTATGCCAAAGTGAAGTTTGTATGCCAAGGTAAAATTTTCATAAATGTAACGTTCATAAACCAAAAAGTTCGTAAGCCAAGGGGTTCGTAAACCGAGTTATCACAGTATTTAGCTCCAAGCCGATGACTTTGAGGACACCCCGCTGGGCATACAAGAGGTCAAAACTCTTCAGCATTATATACGGAATTTTCATCTCCTTCTTTTAACATGCGATTGTGATGTATGATGTCATTTTCACTGAGATTTGAGTCTGCAGTGTTGGGCAAATGCAGAAAGCACATTTGTAAGAAGACCTTAAAAAACAAACAGAGGCAAAATTGAGTTTTCCGTATTTGTCTCTGGGTCGCAAGAAAATGGACTGCTATAGCAGAACCAAAGCAGATGAAGGGCGCTCGGGTTTGGTTTTGTGTGCATTTTCATCCTTAATATCCACAAATGAGACATGCTAATTTTATTCAGAGGTGATTAGGGCAACAAGAAAAATTCACTGCCTCATATTTCTGTTATGATTTTGTTTTTAAATAAGATTTTGCTTTGCTTCCTCGTGTGATTTTTCTTTATATCTCCACCTTTTGTGTGTTTTTGTTGTCTCGTCACTTTGCTGGTATTCAGTTCACAATTTTGGTCAGTCTCTGTTGAGTCATTATGACCCTGTTAACTCATTGGGACAAAAATATGTCCACTCCGGTGCCAGGGTTTTTGTCATTGTCACTTGAATTCCAGGACCCACAGACTATTGAGTTTTAGGACTACATAAACATTCAATGCAGCGTAAGTAGTTGTAGTAGACGTGCACATTCCACCATGACGTCACTGATCCACTGCTGAAAAGGACACTTTGATCCTCTCCTCTTTCATCTAGAACTGCTTCATGTCACAGAGGGTACAGCAAGTGCTGAAGAATGTGTCTTTGTGTTGTCATATTATTTGTTATTTATATTTGTTCTTTTTGCTTCAAGATGGTGACGCGAGAGTGGCTGCCTTTCCAGCAGCTATTGTATTTTGTTTTTCTACTTCTTTCTTTCCTATCCTCTTCCTTTCATAACTTTGCTGCTGTGAAATGAAAATTTCTCCACTGCGAGACGAACAAAGGTACATTCAATCCAATCCAAGAAACCTTTGACTCTCTTCTTTCATCAGAAAAAAGTGTTAATTCCTATATATCCTAAATGATATGCATCTGGAGTTATATGAGCTTGAAATGAGGGCGGCTGTTCAAAATACAATACAATACATACATTTTGGTTTATATGGCGCTTTAACAACAGCTAAAGCTGGAACAAAACATGGAAAAAAGGGAAAAAACAAATAGAAGAAATAGAAATACAAATAGAAAAAAAATTGAAGGGAAAAAACATTACCAGAGGTCTGGCCAGTGTTTTATCGGCACCCCAGCAAGAAAAACAAACACATTTGGGAATGGCGCTCTACGTCTAATTTTCAAATCCCGAATACATTCAGGAATGGCAGTGATTAAGTTTTGAAGTTTGAACTTTTGTTTGTTTGTTACTTTGGTATTGTGACTTGTTTGTATATTTGAATTAATGTATGCAGGAATTAATGTATTCCTGCGAAAATTGCCCATTCAAATATTCTTGACGATAGTTCACTTCACCCGCGATGAACCATGTCTCAACGTCGAAGAACTAAGGCGGACAAGTGCAAAAATAGCTTCGATAAAATATCCGCAAGTAATTCTTGGACTTTTCTACAAGTTGCTAATTGGATTGGATTTGGATTGGATTTGCCTTTATTAGTCTCGCAGTGGAGAAATTTACATTTCACAGCAGCAAAGTTATGAAAGAAATGAAAGTAGAAAAGCAAAACATAGGAGCTGCTGGAAAGGCAGCCAGTCTCGCGGCGCCGTCTTGAAGTCAAAAGAACAAAAAAAACTAAATAACAAATAACATGACAACACAAAGACACAGAGAGACATTCATTCTTAAGCACTTTCTGTACCCTCTTTGTTACATAAAGCAGTTCCAGATGAAAGAGGAGAGGATCAAAGTGTCTCTTCACCAGTGGATCAGGGACATCATGGTGGAATGTGCACGTCGACTACAAGCTAAATGTTGAAAGCAAACACGCAGCTGTAGCATCCATTGACGAAAAGAGATTGTCTCACATCTCCTGTCCCCCATAAATCAGCTTCAATTCCATCCCGCGACAGTTGCATATACGCATCGGCGCTCTGCGCTGACGCTCCTTCCTTCTTATCGCGGGCTCCTCAAGCCATGTATCCATCCATAATGTAAACAATATCAGCAATCAGACCACAATCGGACCTGAAGATAATTGTGCAAGATAGTTACAGCGAGTCAGATGAGCAACCTAGCTTAATTAGTTAGTTAATGCTAACCAAGTACGAAAACAACATGACTCACCTTAATCTCACTTTTCTCAGAATTCTTCTCCATAATTAACCCGACCGCTTGAGGCAGACCGCCGCCGCTTCGTTTTGTTTCTTGGTTGGGTGTTCCTTGCAGTTGTTCTGGCTCACGTGAGGATCCAGGTGACTGTTTTTTTTTACATTTTACGAGTACTGTTCTCGACTTTTGAGTGCCTCGAGTTAGCTTCTGTTGTGAATTAGATCTATATAAATCAACCTGACTCGATATCACATTAGAAAGTGTGATATTTTGTTCTCACCGTTGCCCTGGCAACAACCTGAAAATGGAAAAACAAAGGTACAATGATGCTGCCTGAATGAAGGGTTTGGATAAGATTTGTGGGTGGCTAGAAAAGGTTTCGTTTTGAGGTTAGTGATCGATATAGGGTTTGTTTATAGTTTGGGTATGGGGACATGGTTTAGCTTTAAGGTGCTAGGGCAGGGGTCAGAAACCTTTTTGACTATGAGAGCCATAAAAACAAAATATTTAGAAATGTTTTTCAGTGAGATGTGTGTGATTTCAACAAAATGTCAGAATGTATTATTTAAAATAATGTTGTGCTTATACTCCCCATTAATATGAATGGTTTTGTTTTCCTCATGATTGGTAAAAATCCATCCAAATTATCAGAATAAAAATCAACTTGCCGGCTCCATACGCAAAGTTAATGCTAGCTAGCCTGCAAATGGCTCATTAGCTTACACGCTTGCTTTCTGCTGTCTCTCGCAGAAGTATATTGATGCGAACGTAGCATGGGGCTTGTCAAAATGTCATTGACATTGACTGTTTCATCGATTGTATTGTTTCATTGCAAATTAGAATCACGGGAGAACATGTTCTCTCCACAAAGGCGAATACTTCGCTCCATTCAACCTGAAGTGTGCAATACTCGTCATTGGGCTTATTCAAAAGGGATCGTTTACCTGTTTTGACATCAACGGCCAGCGACGTCAGTATCATCCAATCAAAACTGTTCTGTCACCCAACTGCAGCCCAAACAGGAAATGAACAGCAAAATCAAGAATAGTTAGTCTTATCTGCAAGCTAGATCATCACAAGCGCCATAGGTTCCCGACCCTTGAGCTAGGGGATGAAAGTGAGGGATAAGGATTAAATTTAAGTGTTTGAATCACAGTGGATAGTTCGGGTTTGGGGGGTAAGGGTGCAGTTTTACAAATTGACTTTTGTTTCCAAGATTCAATGTATGTTCCTAACTTGAGTTTTGGAATGAATTTAAGGAGGCCAGTGATTTTTTTTCCCATATAGCATTTCTTTATTTAGTAATTGATTTATTTGTGTATTAATCTATTAGCTATGTATTTAATATTAAACAATGCACAGTTCTTGAGGTGAGCTGTATGATCAACGAGGAGAAATCCCGGTTGGCTCAGTGCTCTTTTGTTTTCTGTTTGTTTGGAATATAGGGCAGTACAGTTTGGGTGCTCTTATCCGATACAGTTTGCGTGCTGCTGTTTCGAAGCAGTTTTTTACGGCAGCTGGGGTTCAGGAGGCCTTTCCTGGGTAACGTGTGCGCTCCCGTCATGCTTCTTGCCGACGGGGGTACATAAGAGGGGTCGAGGCAGTTGTGGAGGAGCGAGTGCTCAGAGGAAGAACGTTTGGGGGCAAGAGGTTCGGCCATGAGGCTCTGCTCGCTGTCGCTGTCGGGCGTGGCGCGGCCGCTTTTGTCATCTGCTAGTTCCTCCTGCTCCTCTTCGTCATCGTCGTCGCAGCAGAGTGCGTGGTAGAGGATCTTGTCACTGAATCGGACCCGCTCTCTCGTCTTGTGGCTGTGTGTGGAGCTGCTGGCCTCCTCGCTCGATGAATCTGGGGTGATGATGCGCGGCCCGTTGGGGATGGGCAGCCCACCGTTCATTTGCGAGTAGAATGAGGCCGTGGCAGCCGCGGGAAGGTTGGGCGTCTGAGTGGGTATGGTCCCGCGGCCCGTGGGCGCTCGAGGGTAATACCCCGTCAATAGCTCTCCGGGCGTTCGCGCGCAAGCCCCGCCGGACGACTCCAAGTAGCCGCAAAACTCCCAGCTGTCGGACAGCACGTCGGTGTTGAGGAAGTCCAGTCGGAAGGCTTCCCCGAGGCCACGCTCGCTGCTGGACGTGCTGCTCGCCGTTGCCACCGTCCAGTCATCTGGATCCAGGTCAAAGTCAAAGTCTGACGTCAGTTTATCGATCTGGCCCACCACCTGGCAGGGAAAAGCAGAGCAGGCAATGAGCTAATTGAACGTTTGATGCTTTGTGTCTTCAAAATGATTCAATTCATGCTGCAAGTACCGTATTTTCCAGTGTATAAGCAGTGTCTGAAACATGAAAAAAACGTTACCGGACACCAGGGCAGACACCTCTGAAAAGTTGCCATAAAGTTGCCTGCCCCATTTTTCACGACTTGAAACACAATAAGACGACTAATCGCAAAAAAACATTGTTGCAAAGTGTTAAGGATTGTTTTAATTAAGGATGCACCGACCACAAAGGCTCCCTTGCTTAATTTATCGTAAACATCCCTTGATGATTTTGCTCCACTTGTTCATTTGTCCGTACACTCTTTGTCATTTTGCACAATACAATATTTGCGTTGCGTCGTCTTCTACATCCCATGTGAACTCCATTTCCACGATGCTGTTATTGCACGGTCAATTTCTAAGCGCCTTTCAAAACTCTCAAGTACACTTTACAGTCACGGTATAATGTACGTTTACGTTTTGTAGTATCATAAATTTAGTTAGTTTCTTTTGAATTTTTCTTCCTGGGACGAGAAGTAGTGCGTGATGCATGCTGGGATATATAAAATGGCGTTTCATTCGAATAATCTCTTAAAATTACTTTGCGAGATGGAATTTTTTTCTCTAGTTTGCTGTAATTTATCATTTTTGGAATAATGATTGGAAATGGAAAATTTGGCGTGTTTTGCTTTTTTTGGCTATGGTGTCTCACAAAAACAAAATTCATTTATTTCTGAACAATTCACAGCCAAAAATATTCCATGAAAACTTCTAAGCAACATCAACATTTTAGCTCATTCACTGCCATTTTCAAATTTATTCAGGAATTGAAAATATGACATAGAGCCATTCCAAAATGTGTTCTTTTTTTCGTGTGTGGGTGCCCATAAATCGCTGGCCATGGCCTCTGGCAATGTTTTTCTCTTCCACAAAGGGGCAGCATTTCCCAGCATTTCCCCAGTGTCTGAAACTCATTACAAAAAGTTAGTAGACACCCGGGCAGACAACTCTGAAAAGTTACCGGCCCGGCCATAAAGTTGCCTGCCCGATTTTTCACAATTTAAAACACATAAAGTCATCTAATCGCCCAAAAAAATAAAAACATTGTTGCGAAGTTTAAAGTGTTTTTTTTTTAATTAAGGAAGTACCAACCACAAATGCTCCCTTGCCTAATTTATGGCAAATATACCTTGCTGAAGATTTTGCGCCAGTTGTCTGCTCAATGCTACGTGGACTCCACTTTCTCGGGGGCTTTCGAAACTCTGAAGTACACTTTTCAGCCAGGGTGTAGTCCGAAGCAGGCTTCTGATTGGCTGCCGGTGCCGAGTATGCAAATTGACAAACGAACGTTCTTTTGGCAATTTGCACCAAACGAACGGGCATTTACTGCATTTAAACGAACGGGCATACTCTGCACACACACCGGCAGCCAATCAGAAGCCTGCTTCGGACTTCACCCTGGCTGAAAAGTGTACTTCAGAGTTTCAAAAGCCCCTGAGAAAGTGGCTCGTAGCATTTTGTTTGTGGCTTTTGGTTTATTGAATAAAACAAACGTTTGATTTGAAAAAAAATGTTGTCGTTTTGAAAGTTGTACGCCCGACGTAAATGTTGTACGCCCCGCCCGGGCCACCGGGCAGACACTATTTCAAACACTGCTTATACTCCGGTGTGCCTTATACATTAAAAACATTTGAAAATACACCATTCATTGGGGGGGGGGGGGGTGAATCTTATAGCCTGGTGCACATTATACACCGGAAAATACGGGAAGTCTTAAATTTTTTTGTTTCCTAACTGACACCAGAAAAACATTTTATAGCATCTAAAATACCCAAAACACGCAGGCTGATATTTTTAGTCAAATGCAAAATACCAATAATAAAAATGAGTTAAAGGGCCCCAAAAGTACTTCAAAATGACCTCGTAGATGGCGAGTTTCAGAAGGTCCCGCCCCCTTGTTCGTGACGTCACGCCAGGACGTCTTGCCTTGCTCTAGAATCAAAACAATGGCTCCAGATTCAGAGAAGATGCTTTCTTGTTACTCATGCAGTTACGAATATATTCAAGTATTTCTGAAGAGGAAAGCATAAATGTTTGCAATTGATTAAAGACGTCCTTCCGTATCAATTCGAGCAGTCAGGACTCCAAAGTAGCATCCCAGAAAATGCACAAGACGGTGCCCAAGCTCCGTTGGAAATGGACTGATTTGTCTGCTGGGAATGTGTGTCAACTAGTATCAAATAGTAGTCTTAGTGCCACACACAACAATTCGCCATCACATTATTTATGTGCTTTCCTTCTAATTTTCACCAACATGCATCAACACGAAGTTTTCAGACCAAACAAGTACCCAAAATGCATTGTGTGTCGCTTTCTCGGTCAGTGGCGTTCCTGAAGTGACGTCATGTCAGAAATCATCACCAATTCGAAACCAACACTTCCTGACGCGAGTCTTAAAATGTAAAATATAGCTCTATGCGGTGGAATTTTTGTAAAAGACGCTCAGTAGAAGTCATTTGAAGTGATTTTACAATTTATGGACACAACTTGTCCGGAGACGTCGGTTGTCCTTTAAGACAAGTTATGCACACATACAACGCCATTCATGTTATTTATATTGTATTATGTGTCCTGCTGTTTTTGTGATTAATGGAGCTTCCCTTGAGAACTTGTTGGATACATTGGTCATTGTTGTGCTGGGAACGTAATTTGGTCCATTTAAAGTCAGTGATGGCGGTCGTCAAGAACAAGTGGACCACTAAAGCCAGACTCCAAATGGAATTTTACACAACCAACTATAAAATCAGGGAATTTATGAGAACAACGTTAGATTTTTTTTTTTTTGAATTGTCATCCGCGGTGATGTAGCAGCCGTTCGGGCCTCCACTGTGGTCAATCTGTGTTTTGCCCCACAGAGCATCACAGCTTGGCCCACCAAAAATCTGGTGTGCTAAAAATGCGCTATGTGACGTATGTACATTTCCAATGATTCATTCCTTCACTAATGTCCCAGCACATTTCCAAATGGTATGAACAGAAACGGGTTCCCACTCGTGATAAATAAATCATAATAGCAGGTGGAGCTGAATATTAGAGCAAAGTATACTTGTAATGACGGACAGCGTGGAATCCATTTCGACTCGAGCTGAGCAGAAGAAGCTCTCCGGAGACTTCTTACATTACTGACCGTTGCTGCGCGTCACGCCATCATGTCAGAGACACTGCAGCTGCGAATGACCTCTTTCATTCTGACCCTCAATTACACAGCCCAATCATCTCTGACAGGTGTCGAGATACAGTAATAAACCTTCAAGCTGACGCTGCCCGCCCTGCCTCCCCTATTAAAGCGACTCTCTGAAAGTGGCGGAGCAACCTGACTCTGAGTTGCAAGGTGCAATGACTCCGGTTGACTCTTGACAGTTGTCATTGCAGGGGGGTGGGGAAAAAAATAACAAGAGGGAGTGAATCAAAATGTTTCTCTTAACTCATTCACTGCCATGTATCCATTCCAGTGCCAGGGTCTTTGTCATTGTCCCTTGAATTTCAGGACGCACAGAATATAGAGTTTTAGGACTACATAAACATTCAGTACAGCATTAGAAACCTGAGACTCTCTTCTTTCATGGGAAACAAAGAGTCTCCTCTTCTTTTCCTTTCGGCTTTTCCCTTCAAGGGGTCGCCACAACAAACCAGTGTGCTATATCTTTAGAGGTTTGGTCCACATGTTTGTTTTGGCCAAGCTTTTACGTCGGATGCCCTTCCTGACACAACCCTCTGGATTTATTCGGGCTTGGGACCGGCACAAGAAGACATATGTCCCTTTGTGGCTACAGAACAAGCAACTTGCTCAATAAAAGGCTTCCAAACACAAAATGGTAATTGGAGTCAATTCCTAAATTATATGTGTCTGGAGTTATATGAGCTAGAAATGAGAGCAGCTGTTCTAAATACAATGCTAACCACATATTGGTTTATTGTATAGCGCTTGAACAACAGCCGAAGCTGGAACAAAGGGCTTGATAGGACTATTTTAAAGGACAACTGACGTCTCAGGACAAGTTGTGTCCATAATTTTTAAAATGTCTTCAAATGACTTTTATTGAGCGTATCTTACAAAGATTCCACCGCATATATTTTACGTTTTAAGACTCGCGCTGAATATTCCGGAAGCCTTGTTTTTGAGTTGGTGACGAGTCCGTACGTTACGTCACTGAAGGAACGCCCCTGACTGAAAAAACATTGTAGCAGTCCTTCCATCACGTCAATGCATTTTGCTGTACTTTGGTCTGAACACGTCGTGTAGGACCACAAAGAGGCAGAAGAGGGCGACAAAGCTCCATATAAGGAATTAATCAGCCTGTGGAAACGGGCTGATTAATTCTTTACACGGCTTTGTCGCCATGTTCTGCTTTTTTTGGGTGCGACATTTCCCACCCCTGATGCCTCAATATTACACGGAGTAAATTATTTAATCGATTGCAAACATGTATGCTTTCTTCTTCAGAACTATTTGAATCATATTCCTAACTGGATGAGTAACAAGAAAGCATATTCTCCGAATCTGAAGCCATTGTTTTGATTCTCGAGCAAGGCGCAAGGAGCAAGACGTCTTGCCTTGACACCACGAACATGGGGGCGGGATCTTCTGAAACTGGCCACTTCCGGTTTCAAATTGAAGTACTTTTTAGACACTTTAAGTCATTTTTATAGGTGTTTTGCATTTGACTAAAAATATCATACTGCGTTTTGGGTATTTTAGATGCTATAAAACGTTTTTTGATGTCAGTTATCGTTATCATTTAAATATGCACATTCTTAAGCATTCATTGTTTATTATTCTCCACTCATTTATGTGTCTAGGTTTAGTCTAAGTTGTTATGCTATATGTATATATGTGTAGTTTACCTGATAACTTTACATATTTGTAGTGTATACTGTTACTCAACCATTCTCATATCAGTCTTTCAGTATAATGTTCCACGCACTCCTTAAGTCACAGCTGATTGGCTCCTTTTGAAATGAGGTCATTCCCGCGTTCTGTATAAATAACATCTGTGGGGGTGAGCAGATGCACTTCTCTTCCCCACTGGTCTCTCTCTCTCTCTCTCTCTCTCTCTCTCTCTCTCTCTCTCTCTCTCTCTCTCTCTCTCTCTCTCTCTCTCTCTCTCTCTCTCTCTCTCTCTCTCTCTCTCTCTCTCTCTCTCTCTCTCTCTCTCTGTGACGAGCATTCTCTGTGCCGTTCCAAGAATAAATAATCTTTCTGTTCATCATTTTGATTACTGCTGATTGACTATTTAGACCAACACAAGTGAAGAACATGAACCAGGAGAAGAACACCTTTGATCCAACAGGACTAACATAGAAAGAAGGGAAATGCTGCGCCCTTGTGGAAACGAAAAAGTCTTTTCCAGAGGCCATGGCCAAGGGCTTTATCGGCAACCAAGCATGGAATAAACAAAACCTGAAAAAATTCTGGAATGCCGCATAACGTCATATTTTCAATTCCCAAAGAAATTTGCGAACGGCAGTGAATGAGTTAACTTCAGGTGTGTTAGACAGCAAGCTTACTTTATCTACCTTTTCATAATTGCGATGATAATTCTTCCTTACAATCACGGATATTATCGCTCTCTTAAGCTTCCACAAATATGTCATTTACAGAAAAAAAGTCATAAAAGATTATTGACTAGCATTCTTTTACTATTTTGCTTAACTGTGTTGCAAATGAAGTGACTTCAGTCACTAGGAAATGCTGTCAATGCTTCATAAACTTTATGGAGTAATGGCTTCATAAAGCCTACGGGGGACTCGACACCCAATTCCAGCCTCCAGTTGCATCTAACAGATGTAGCAATGGCAGCTAAACAAAGTGAATGATGTCTCTTCTTAGCGGGAAGAGACATTTTAACCCCTTGTCGACCTTTAGTAACCCTTTTCGTTCCACTGGGAACTGTGGGAATTTTAGTTGAGACGCAGAGGGGCTTGTCTTTGGGCCTTCACAAATTAAATATCGTGTCGGGTCAGGAAGCACGTGCAATATGTTGCTATGGCAACCATGTGCCAGAATTCCAAGAGATACTTCAACCATCCATCCATTTTTCTAACCGGTTATCCTCAGAAAGGATCGCGGGTGTGCTAGATCCTATCCAAACGGTCTTTGGGCAGTAGGCGGGGGACACCCTGAACTGCTTGTAAGGGCACCCATAGACTAACTAATATTTGTGCTAACAATCATATAAAATCATACATAAAAATAAACACTGCACTTCAATACTGTGAGACACGTCTGCCCGTTTCCTGGGACAGACCCTGGATCGCTGCAGTTAGTTCGCCACTGGTGATCATAATGTAGACGCTGCTTGATTTTTTTTGACACTCAACAATGACTCAGTGTTTCTTATCCAAGTGTCAGGGAAGTCCTCCTCGTCAAAGACTCCAATAATTCTTAGAAAGTAAAAGAAAAAGGTGAGCACTCACTGAACTATTTTGTTAGCATGCTGTGCTAGTTAGCTAGCTGCTAACTAACTATATTTCTTTGCTTTGCTTGAACTCATTCACTGCCATTGACAAATTTATTCGGGAATTGAAAATATGACATAGAGCGCCATTCCCGAATTAGTTCGGGAATGGCATCATTTCCCATTTTTCCCATGTTAACGCTTTGTTCCAGCTTCAGCTTTTGTTAAAGCGCGATATAAACCAATATGTAGGAATTGCATTGTATTTCGGACAGCCGCCCTCACTTCAAGCTCATATAACTCCAGACCCATATAATTTAGGAATTAACTGTTTTTTTCTGATGAAACAAGAGCGTCTAAGGTTTCTTAAGCTGCATTGGATGTTAATGAAGTCCTAAAACGTAATATTCTGTGGGTCCTGGAATTTGAGTGACAATGACAAAAAACCCTGACACTGGAGTAGACACATTTTTGCACATCTGGCACTGAATGAGTTAAAAAGTTTACATTTTTGGAACAGGTCACAAGTAAACACATGGCATTTATTCTCCATCAATCATTTGTCAGGAAACTTGAATTGCTGGACAGACATGCATAATGTATGACCATATGAAAGGTGTTTTCATTTGCCGATGGATCGTGACTGTGAGTGCAAGGCTTATTGTAGGTGCCAAAATGTCAAGTGCGTGTTGTGGCAAAGCAGCGTGATTCCAGTTGAAGTGCTCAATCGTCCTCAAACATCTAATAGCTGCTGATGACAAAGGCAGAGGTTAAGTCTTATTTGAAATGCTTTGACATCATACGCTTCCCTGGCAGCCCAACAAAAGAGCAGCAACGTAGAAACTGCAACATCCAATCCGACGTTTGCTAGGGGCTTCTTTTAAAAGAGCTCAGAAAAGAAAAACATGACGGATTCATGGATTTAGCGGTGTGATGGAAAAGCAAACAAAGGTCTTTTAGCAGCTGAAAAAAAAATCTTTGCTTTTGTTAAAGCCTGCCTGCGGTTTCAAAAGCATCACGAAATGTGTTTCTGTATGTCTTTGACGACCATGATGGGAAAATGTTTATTGTTATACGTTGTGAATGCGCAGCTTCAAAATATTGAAGTATTTTTTTGGTCACCCAGTCAGTGGAATTATTTGTTTTGCATGTCTGTCTGCATTAAATGGCTGTACAATTCAAGAAAAAAACAAGTCATTTGAATTTACTTAATTAAAATATGTATGTCCTGGTATATAAGGCGCACTGGAGTATAATGCGCACCTTCAATAAATGAAAAAACATTGTCCAAATAAACTATAGAAATATATAAAAATAGGCGGCCTGGTAGCCGAGTGGTTCGCACAGCGGCTTCACAGTGCAGAGGTCGATCACTCAACCCGGAATAACTCAAATAGATAGAAAGTCAGCTAGCTAGCTAATATATAACTAATGAATAGAAATCTAGCTAGTAAGATAGCAAATAGATAGCTATCTAGGTAGCCAGCTAGCTAGTTAGATAGTGAATAGATAGGAAATAGATAGCTATCCAGGTAGCCAGCTAGCTACTTAGATAGCGAATAGATAGCAAATATATAGCAAATAGATAGCTAGCTAGGTAGCCAGCGACCTAGCTAGCTAAGTAGCCTAGGTATCCAGCCTTTCAAAACTCTCAAGGTCCCTTACAGTCCCAGGATCAGTTTTTCTGCGGGTGAGCAGCGGAAGCCAAATGCCCGAGCGTTCGACTCAACCCAGAATAACTCAAATAGATAGAAATTTAGCTAGCTAGCTAATAGATAACTAATAGATAGTAAGCTAGGTAGTTAGATAGCAAATAGATAGCAAATAGATAGATAGCTAAATAGCCAGCTAGCTAGCTAGATAGTGAATAGATAGGAAATAGCTAGCTAGGCACCTAGCTAGCTAGTTAGATAGCGAATAGATAGCTAGCCAGTTAGCCAGTTAGCCAGATACCTAGATAGCTAGATAGCGAGCCTTTCAAAACTCTCAAGGTCACTTACAGTCACAGGATCAGTTTTTCTACGGGTGAGCAGCGGCCTCCACATGCACCAGCATTCACTCAACCCGGAATAACTCAAATAGATAGAAGGTTAGCTAGATAGCTAATAGATAACTAATATATAGCAAGCTAGCTAGTTAGATAGCAAATAGATAGCAAATAGATAGATAGCTAAATAGCCAGCTAGCTAGTTAGATAGTGAATAGATAGGATATAGCTAGCTAGCTAGGTACGCAGCTAGCTAGATAAATAGCGAATAGATAGCAAATAGCTCGCTAGGTAGCCGGCTACCAACCTAGCTAGGTAGCCGGCTTTTCAAAACTCTCAAGGACCCTTACAGTCACTGGATCAGTTTTCCTGCGGGTGAGCAGCGGCAGCCACATGCGCCAGCGTTCACTCAACCCGGAAAGCAAATGGATAGCAAATAGATAGCTATCCAGATAGCCAGCTAGATACTAATCGCTCAAGTGAGAAACATGGTGTCAACAGATTCTCTCCTACATCACATCCATATTCTATTATTGGCTTCAATGTAACTTGAAATGGGATTTAAAGTGAGCCATTGTTTTTATCAATTCACGATGAGTGAATTGTAATTTAGTCAGGTAACACTAATATAGTGTATTTCCACCTTTTCATGCTCCCCAGAAAGTAGTCTAGGAGCCAGACTTTGAGTTTGAAACCTTTACAACAGTGGGAAGAGCGCTGGAGTTACAGCCTCTAGGCTGCCCCCCAAGCAAAGTAAAAATCCACTAAAAATCAAAATCCATATAGATTTTTCTTGCCTTTTTTGCACAGGCACAGCTTGTTTGCCTGCATAGTTATATATTCATATTTGCCAGGTCAACATATGCTTGGTGTTACTCCCTTGGTAGGAAAAAAACAATCATCAATATGCTGTAGATGATCCTTGTGAAGAGAATATTACACAATGCACAAGTGAGGGCTGAGTGTTGAATATTCAAGTATTTATTGGCAAATTAAATGGGCTTTGCCGGCAGCAGAGTCAGTGGATGTGCAAATAAATCAGGTGTGAGTTGCCAGGGTAAATGAAATGTAATGTCCTCGCTGAATTTCTCCCTCCCCTCAACCAAAAAAAAAAAACCCAACAACAGCAAATAGCAAAAAAATAAAAAAATAAAACCCCTCCACTAAACTACATTACAGTGTTTGTGTGGCCCTGCGCCATCTGTTCGGGCGCCACGTGTCGTTTTCACAGATTCTGTCGCGCTCGCTTGTTAATTATAAAGCATCCGGCGCCTTGTGCCTTCTTTCTTTGGTTCTTGTGGAAGAAAATATAGGAGGAAATGCATTTGCTGGGAGCCATTCGAACACAGCGCCATCATTAATTCTCGCTTGGTTTGTCAAAGGGTGTAGAGCTGCACCTGCGCTGGATGCAGCTTATCTCTACTATGATTAGCTACACACACAAATATTAGTGTAAATAGCATTTTACTGTTCTGAGGTGGAAACAAGAAAATGGAGTGTAGTTCAATCGTCTTGGACTGGAATAGTATGGAGAGAACACTACAGTAAATTTTGGGCATACAATATTCAATTTGGCGTTTTTAATATAAAGGACAACCGACACCTCCGGACAAGTTGTCTCCATAATTTGTAAAATGGCTTCAAATGACTTCTACTGAGCGTATTTTACAAAGATTCCACCGCATATGGTAATATTTTACGTTTTAAGACTTGCGCTGAATATTCAAGAAGTCGTGTTTTTATGTTGGTGACGATACCTACCGTGACGTCACGTCTGGAACGCCCCTGACCGAGAAAGCGGCCCACAATGCATTTTGGCTAGATTCGTTTGGTCTGAAAACTTCGTGTTGATCCGTGTCGATGGCAAAATTAGAAGGAAAACACATAAATAACGCGATGGTGAAGCATTGTGTGTTGCACCAAGACTACTATTTGATACTAGCTGACACAAATTCCCAGCAGACAAATCAGCCCATTTTCAATGGAGCTTGCCGCCATCTTGTGCATTTTCTGGGATGCTACATTGCAGTCCAGACACCTCAAAATGACACAGAAGAACTTCTTTAATTGATTGAAAACATTTATGCTTTCCTCTTCAGAACTATTTGAATATTCATAACTGAATGAGTACAAGAAAGCATCTTCAGAAAGCAGCCATTGTTTTGATTCCCGAGCAAGGCAAGACGTCTTGGCGTGACATAAACAAGGGGGCGGGACCTTCTGAAACTGAACCTTTCTGAGGTCATTATGAAGTAGTTTTGGGACACCTTCATTCATTTTTATTGGTGTTTTTCATTTGACTAAAATATCAGCCTGCATGTTTTGGGTATTTTAGATGCTATAAAACGTTTTTCTGATGTCAGTTAGTAAACAAATAATGGTGTCGGTTGTCCTTTAATTTTATAAATACATTTTTTTTCATGAATGTATGAGTCTGATTTGTTGTTATGTATCCAAAGATTGGGCAGTGACCAATCCATGGTGTACACTTTGTCTATTTCCTCAACTCAGCCGGGACAGACTTGAGTTCACCCGTGACCCTGATAGCAGGCTAAGCGGTTTAGAAAATGACCATATGAAGCCATGGATCAAGCTTTCTGATTCAATTTTCTTTAGACTTTTAACTTAATAGCGGTGCTTTGGCATTTAAAGGGGAGGGGTCAGAAGGGTTTTGAAAAACAAAAAGGCCAGCCTATACTGTCAGTAGAAATGTACAGTCAAATGCAGACACACCGAGTTTTTTGAATGTTCATAAAATGTACCCATTTTTTCCCCTCAGGTACCCCAGGGAAGTCTCTTCCAGGTGACTTTGGGCAACAGCTGGCGTGGTTAACGCCAGCTGTTCACCACCACTCAGTAGGACACTTGAAAGTTCGAAAAGCAGCAGTTTACATTGACTCTAACGGTTGAAGAAACCTTTTCATCCATGAACCACTTCTGTACGATTGAGAGCTTATACAGGCCTCCTCCTGATTGAACCTTTAGGTCCTTGGCAGACTAGAGTCAATGTTTCAATTCTATGTCGGAGTATATGCAAAAGACAGTTTGATTTTTGTCATTAATTCTTTTTCTAATCTTTATGGGCAGATTTTATAGATGCGGCGGAGACATTGTTTGGTGGCCTGAGTACTGCATTTCCGCTTTTTGCAGGTGATGTGTTTTTGTTGGCTTTATCAAGCTGCGATCTTCAACTCTCTCTCTGTAGTGGTTAACTGCTGAGTGTGAAAAGGTCGGGATGAGAATCAGCACCTCTAAATCGGAAATCGCGGGCTTTGGAAAAAGTGTTCTCGCCCTGTTGGGAGTGAGATCCTTACTCAAGTGGAGGCAATTTAACTTGGGGTCTTGTTCTCTACTCTACTCTAGGGGAGAATTGATAACGAGATCGACAGACTGATTGGTGCAGCGTCTGTTTCGGTGGTGAGAGCGGAGGGACAAAAAGCAATGCACTGAGGTGACCGATCGATCTCTCTTACGACACTCATCGATGGTCATAAATTGTGGTTCACGATTGAAAGAACAAAATCGTGGATCCAAACTGATTAAATATGTTTCCGTTGTGATTTGTTCGGATATGGTTTGATACTCGCTCATGTCGCAGAGCCTCAGAGTAAAGTCGTCATGTTGCCTCCTGGATGCTAGCTTATTGGGGTGGTTCTGTGGACTCCAACGGAGGACCCAGGACAAGATGGATAGAACCGGATGAAGTGTCCGGCAAGATGGAATTCTGGCCTTTAGCAGTTGCCTCAGTGATGCATACTCAGATTCATAATCTTTTTTCAAAAGTACTTTACCATGGCCAGAACTGTGCCACACATATTTAGGGCTAGACCAGTTTGATGTCCCAGCCACACATTATGAAGATAACTCCAAACGTTTGCTAATTAGCCAATTTGTCCAGTTCACAAGTTCAAATTTGGACTTTATAGACAGCAATAACTGGATTTCTTTGTTTTTTTTTGTCCATAAAATTGCAGAAGTTTGGAATTCAAGATTTTGTTGTCGCTGACATCCTTGATATTGAGCTAATAAGCCTGTTACGTGATTTAGGTCATCTTGATGCTTATACTGCGGAAGAAGTGTGCGGGCAGGCGGACGAGGTGTCCCTTTGAAGTGCTGACGACTGTAATGATCCTGTCATGAGCATCTTTTATAAGCTTTAAACTTCATTAGGACTCGCGTGTGCTGCCCTTTTCATCTCCCAAAAGCTTGTCTCAGACTCAAAGTGTTAAACTGTGATGTGATGCCCGCGAGTACAAGTCGCTGATCAAAAGCATCATTAGGGAATCTCGCTGCTTAATGGGCCTAGTTTATCCCTCTAGGGGCTTTATATAGGAAGGGAAGGTGGGATTCTGGAGTCATTAAAGTTGCAACTTTTTAATAGAATTTTTTGGACAGATGTTGCCGCAATCGCAGAGGGAATAGAACTGGTCTTCTGGATGCGAGATGATCATTTATTGAAGTTCTTTTTCATTGCTTCTATCCAGGAATGACCAAAAAGGGACAAAAACTGATGATAATATCACACTAGAGGGCCGGTTTCATCACATAGCCACCAGATTAACACCTGAGTCTTCTAAGGTCACATGCCGGAAGGAAAAAGACTGGTCTTTGTGCCCTTGCAGAGGCTCCATTAATGACAGGATGTTTTCGAATCGTCAGCTGAGTCGGAAACCGCAGTAGAAAACGCTTAGGTGATCAATTGTGCGAGATGAACAATGTGTAGCGAACCTGTCGTGGGAATAATTTTTCAGAGAAGAGGGGAACAATACTAAATCCATATACAGGTGGTCCTCAGTATATTACACTGTTCTGTTTTCAAGCCGTAATACATCGTCGTCTATTTATAAGTCAGTGGTTCTTAAATTGGGTTCGATCAAACCCTAGGGTTCGGTGAGTCGGTCTCAGGGGTTCGGTGGATCCTCTGCCGCAGAGGTCCAACCCTCAGTCTAGTCTGCAGATAGTTGTCGCAGTCATTGAAAGAAGGGTTCAATCAATCAATCAGCATCTGAAACTGGTGGGGTTCGGTGCCTCCAACAAGATTAAGAACCACTGTTCTAACCGAAGCAAACGCCGTAGTAAGTCAACATTGGTATGAAAAAAGTATATGGCTGTGAGCCTAAAGGAATTTGTCCAGGATTATGTTAGGGAAGTTGCAGTCCACGTACGTTAGACTTGCCCTGCAATAACCACATCACAATGTAACACTCCTTTGACGTCTGCAAATTGTCTACAGACTTAAGCCTGTTGCACTTTTGCAGCTAAAGGAGACACCAACAAAAACAACTGAAACAGGCTGAGTGACTCATAACTAAAAGATCTCTTTACCTGAGCCGAAATGTGGCGTGCCCGACTACTAAAATCATAATAACAATCAAAACCACTTCATGTTAGATAAGTCATTCAAATTAAAGCTTTGTCTGGCCATAACTGAGCATGTCTTCGTCCGAATATTTTTTTGCCACTGTACAATTTTTTTCTCTGATGGAATCAAAGGCCTTTTGTCGCAATGCTAGCAAAGTGTCGGAATGAGCCAGCGAAAGCGTTTTATGAGGTATTTATTCAGTTTGGGAAAAGCCCGCAGTAAGTGAAACAGTGTGGTTTGGCTAGCTGACTCGACGACACCAGATAACGTGTGTGCTTCCAGGTCGTCACTAAAGGTTGAGTGATTTAGTGGCGCAGTAAAGCTGCTTTCATTACATTCAGATCTGCTGAGGGTGACTGATTGCTAGCCATGCAGCTAGAGAGACACAAATAACACCAGCCACGTTCATTCTGTTTTTTGTGTGCGTGCCTGTGTATGTTTGTGTACTGAACCATAATATAAACATTTAGTTCATTCCTGTTTTTTTTTTTTTTTTGGTGAGGGTGTGGGTGGGTCTGCTCTTTAGTCCCAATATTACACTTTAGAGAATGCTGGGCGCTCATGAATGTCACAACCGTGATGCACAGCTGTCGTTAAAGTAAGGAGTGAAACGAAGGACACCCTTGAGGGATTGTGCTAGTCCTGAACACTCACGAGCATATCAAGAAGAATGACGATGTCGTTTTAACGCACTTAAATGTTCAGCATTTGCAGAGTTCAAATCGCCATTTTGAGCGCATGTGCAAAGGCAAGCAAGAAAATTTCACAGGTGTTCTCAACTCATTCACTGATATTCACAAATTTATTTCGGAATTGAAAATATGACAAAGAGTGCCATTCCCGAATTTGTTCGGGTTTTGTTTTTTCTTGCTCTGGTGCCAATAAAGCGCTGGTCAGACCTCTGCCAATGCCTTTCCCTTCCACGGGGGGGGGGGGGGGCAGCGTTTCCCTTTTTTTCCTCAATGTTAGCACTTTGTTCCAGCAGCTTTACCTGTTGTTAGGTGCTATATAAACCAATATGTATGTATTCCATTGTATTTTGGACAACCGCCTTCATTTCAAGCTCATATAACTCCAGACCCATATAATTTAGGAATTAACTACTTTTTCTGATGAAAGAAGTGAGTCTAAGGTTTCTTACGCTGCATTGAATGTTTATCTGGTCTTAAAACTCAATATTCTGTGGGTCCTAGAATTCCGAGTGACAAAAAGAGTAGAACTAGAGTGGACACATTTTTGCACATCGTCTGGCAGTGAATGAATTAAAATATTTTCCCTCCTGTAGACAAAAGACAACCCAACAAAAATGATAACTGAAGATACACTCAAAAAAAAAGCTCAGGAACACTTTCTAAATTGCAAATGTTTTTCATCACTATGTGTGGGCAGTGTACACATTTGAGTGTCATCTTGGTTTTCCCTTATGACAACATTTTGCTTGTATAAAAAAACAACCGAGGGATGGGGAAGCGAAGTGGTGGGTGGTGAATAGTCCCCAACAGCATTTTCACTTTGCTGCCATGCTTTGGCCACACGTGATGAAAAATTTCATGTTGCAAAGTTTGATGATGCAATGACTTCTTCCCAGCTTTGTATACTCACAATGACCTCACTGTCTTCCCTGTTCATCGCTGCTCGCAGCTTTAATTTGAATTTCCGTTCTTCCAGAAGGAAGGATTATGTGCAGATAGCGAGAAAGAGGTGGACAGCCCGGGCAGACGGAGAGATTGGCTGCAACTTTTACGACTGAGAAATGGAACTGTAAAACTCAGCAAAACATTTCCATTAGCCCAACCCCTCTCCAGCCAAAAGCCAAAAGAAGCTTCTATTTATAGACATTATCCCTAGCTGGTGTTACCATAGAGAAGAGTCTTTTTTTTTTAAAATCACTAATCCAAATTCAAGTCAGCCAAGGCTTCTAATAGTGTCCATCCTGATCTATGGATATTATACTCCCATGCGGCACGTTGTCGTTCCAAAATCGTCATCTAGATATAAATGACAGAATGAAGGATGAACGTTGCCATTTACCCTCAAGGGACAGATGCCCCCTGGAGCTGATGGGGCAATAACGAGAAAAGGAGGAGACATTGACTGTCCTCGGAGGTCGGATTCCAAATAGCGACTGATCCAATTTGCTAATTGAACCATGACTGAATGCTATGACAATGCCAGTGACCGGTGAGAACCACCTGTAAAGTCGAAGAAACTTGTAGTTGGACGACATCAAGCAAGACCACAGCACACCTTACAAGACCTTCAGCAAAAATCATCAATACAACAGTATGAATCAATTATGAATTCAAGCAAAAACGTTCCCTTACAACATTGAAGATTTGTTGTGGAATATAAATAGGAGGTCAATTTCTCTTGATGATGTTTGTAACTCAAGGTCAACTATATTTCAAATCACCTTTCAAAAACACCAGAAAAAAAGTGACAAAAAATTAAAATGTATCAGAAAAAATACAGAAAATCCAGGGAAATGTAAATCTCTAGGCGCCGCACTGGTTGGTTGGCTGTAGTTTTACGTTTTAATATTGTTACTCAATGGCATGTCTTGGTTGTGCTCCTAAAAGCCTTATATGATCCGACACTAAAACATTACGAGGCCTAATGTTTTACAGGAAAATCATCCTACCTCATGTATCTAACATTTTTGAGTAAATTAAGTTTTGTGTGAATATATATATATATATATATATATATATATATATATATATATATATATATATATATATATATATATATATATATATATATACACAGAAGTTGGGCATTGGTCATGAATGGCTGCGTCCCCTGCCGGCAGTATAAGACAAACTTCCTGTGTTCGAGCCTTTGTTCACAGTGTCCGACCGAACATCTCTGACAGTCTTCAAAAATGAAAATGTATTTAGTTTAATACAGCATTGCGGATTATCCCCCTTTTCCAATGGGAAGAGATCCAATCCGATTCAGTGCAACAATGCTTTGAACTCCAGGATGTGGTTTCAAATGCAAGTTGGCCAAAGTAGTAATCACTCCCAAACTCGCAGTAACTCATAGCCGATAATGGTAATTAACCACGATTGATGGCCCGGTGTGATGACTGAGCAGTAGTTAAAGTTAATAAATAATCACTGCACCTGCTCCTGTGAAGTTCTGATTGCGGGGGGTTCATGTGCGACCTGGCAACATTCACTTACAACTTCACAGCAATCCATGGAAAATTGACTCAAACTTTTTTAAAATTTTGCATTGCTTTGGGCTTCGTTTTCATTAGTATCGGTGCTGGGCCGTGACTTTGGGATAAGAGGTCCAGGCTGGGAGAGCAGCGGCTGGCCCCCTTCTGTTAATACAAGCCACACAATCAATATGCCACTGGCATTTCTGGGCTTCCTCTGGGCTGCCGTGCTTATCTTAATGGCACTGTGCTCCAATTTTCTTTTCTTTTGGCAACCCATGTATCATTGCTTACAAAAAAATATATATAGAACCCGATTTTAAATGAATAGGAGATATTGCAACTGAGTAAAAGATAAACTATTTTTTTCTTTTAACCCTCAATAGGACAGTAAGCACTGCTGCATTATCTCAGGACAATCTTTCTTTCTAGATATTGATAGGGGACTTTTCAATTGCTGGTGTACTCGTATTTTGGTTTCAGAAATGCCTGCCCTGTTCTTTTAATACTTGATACCATACCATGTATACCATGTACTACATACATGGGAATACTCTTGAAGTTTACTTTGTTTAGGATGTTTGTATACATTTTCAAAGATTTTAACTATTTCATATTCGTTTATATATATATATATATATATATATATATATATATATATATATATATATATATATCCAGTGTGTATATATATATATATATATATATAGTATAAATATCGATGAAAAGGGTTCTTCAGCCGTCATCTGTACTTCTTTGAAGGTGTCGGACGTTTCGCTTCTTATCCAAGAAGCTTCTTCAGTGAACCTTTTCATTGATTGACCACTCCTGTATGACTGAGAGCTTACACAGACGTATATATAAATAAAGGCACACCTTCAATGAATTTTTCAAAATATAATATATAAATATATACAAGTATTCCAAAGATCAGGGACACCACATTATGGCGCCACTGTAGAGGTTGTTGCGAGACCTGTTGTGGCTCAATATTACTTCACACATACTGTGAGGGACATCAGTGCGTTAGGCGCAGGGTCAACTTTTGAAGAAAACGAAGGCTTTTGGGTGTGCCTTATACATACATTTAGATGTGTAAATGAACGAACTGCTACTGTCATTTTTATCATGCCGAGGATTCACTAGCTTAGTTTGAACCTTTTCAACAAAAAAGACAATAGAGTTTGTACACACTGAAAGATGATCTCCTTTTTGAAAATGTAGCTTTTATGTCATTTTGGAAAAGATTTCTTCATATCAAGCATGCTCTGCTGGCAGAAAAATATGCGATACATCAAACAATGTCGGGTTTCTGCGTAAGACCTGTCTTCCTGTGGTTCGACTTTGGCATCTGGCCAGTGACTGCAAGTGCCTCATGGGACCAGAGACAACAGCCCAATTGATTTGAGTGTATGTGTGTATGAGTCATTACATGCATTACAGGATATGTATCAGATAAAGCTTTGAATGTACAAGAAATAGCTTTAAAACAAAACTAAATAAAACAAATCTGACTTTTGGAGCTTCATGGCCACTCTGCTTCTCCTTCTGTTACCAATGACTGGTGGCTGTCACACATTTCCAGCAGTGATAATCCTCATGAAGCGTAGCATAAGCAGGAGATGTGGGCAGAGACCGAGATTTATGTGGACAGATTTCTTGAAATGATATGCGGTGCGTCGGCGGGCACAAAGACAAAAGCAATGGTGCATCCACTCGGCAACGATGATTTCCATGATGCGTTTTGGCATTTCAAATAAAAGTACGTCTGGCGCTGGGCTGCAATGTCTGATGAATATCAGCGCTCACTGTCGCTGCATTAGATACACTTGCACAATCTTTGGAGATCAAATATAAGGTAGAATTGGATTCTGACGTGTACCCGTAGCTAGTATGGTTTACTGCTGTTGTCAAGACTCAAAAAGTTGCAGCACCTAGCGTGTACTTGTGACTTTGGTCTCCTTCAACCTGTCACCAATACATTTTAAGCTAGAAAGAGAAATGCTTTTTACAACGATGCCACCAGGGGATACATATGTGGTTACCGATAAACTTTGTATAGAGTTAACATGCCAATGGCGATATTAAAATCATGCAGAATCATGACGCCGCTGCTCGTCCTTTTGATATCAGTTACTGTCAGTAGCCTGGTCACAAATAAAGCAAATAAGCACAACTACCACTTTTGTAGTACTTTCCAACTATCGCTATTCTGTTTTCAGGTTGGCTTTTGCTCTGAGCTCTTCAAAGTGGAACTTCATTTCTTTGGGCACCTTAATTTGGAAAATCAATCAAGCAGAGACTTGAACAAAAGTGGTTCAAGAATAGATCCTTGAGGGTTGACTGAACTGTTTGAGATGCACAATTTCATTACAGTTTATTTGATATCAATAAACGTCTGTCAGATGACGGTCAGTATGAAGAATGAAAACTCATGGTCAGAAGACTCGCTGTCAGAAGACAGCGCCCGATGGGATACAGAGTCACCCAGATCGACTATATAGTATACTAATCAACCATTCCATTTCATTGACTATGATGTAATGTGATGGTGGAAACACACTACGGATTTGTGGTTGCCATGTGGGCGTAACAATTTTGAGGTGTTTGATGTGCTGCTTTACTAATGTTTGACAGTGTCTTACAATGATTTTCTCACTTATAGAAAAGTAATATTAACTCATTCACTGCCAGATATGTGCCAAAATGTGTCCACTCCAGTGCCAGGGTTTTTGTCATTGTCACTTGAATTCCTGGACCCACATAACATTGAGTTTTAGAACTATGTAAACATTCAATACATCGTTAGAAACATTAGACTCTCTTTTATTTCATCAGAAAAAAGAGTAAATTCCAACATTATATGGGGCTGGAGTTATATGAGCTTGAAATGAGGGCAGCTGTCCAAAACACAATGTAATACATACATCTTGGTTCATATAGCGCTATAACAACAGCTGAAGCTGGAACAAAGCGCTAACATGGAAATGGGGAAACACTGCCCCCTTGTGGAGAAGAAAAAACACTGCCAGAGACCATGGCCAGCGCTTTATCGGCACCCAAACCATGAAAAGACAAAACCCAAACAAATTCGGGAATGGCGCTCTACGTCATATTTTCAATTCCCGAATACATTTGTGAATGTCAGTGAATGAGTTAATTGTCATGTTAAAATGTGACTTCATGCATTGTCTCTGTAGTTAATAAAGCTTTTTTGGAATGACAATTTTGAATCCGGACACATTTTGAAGATCTGCAAATGATCTCCTTGAGTCTGATGACTGCAACTCTAGGCCTGAAGCAAAATTTCATTGGAATCCCTGACAAAAGTCTTCCAAAACTTTTTGGGGGACGGACTTGCTACCAGGAAACTACAATACTTCTCCCTCTGCGGACTGCAGATCACGGAAATGGCCAAGACTTACTCTTCTCGCTTTTTCATTCCAAAAACAAATTGTCACTGCTTCTGCTGTTTCTACCTCTGACAACCTGTAGGCCCCTTGCCTCAGTTAGTGACAAAACCCGTCACCCTGTGTCACTTTCACTCTCTTAATTCCTGGCTGGCGTTTTTGGATTTACCAGTGCTGTCTCAGTATCAGTTAAGGCTAAAATAGGTGAGTCTGATGGAGACATTCCGGGCTGCATTTTTCTTAACGGAGAGAGCTATTTGCAAACAAAATCATCAGGAGATATTCCCCCACAAGGCACCATCTGGCTGCCGCCTGCGCGTATCTACCTACATCACCAGTGCCTCTATTTATAGACACCCTCGTGTCCGCCACCCCCATGCTGCTTCTGGTATAAAAACAACAAAAATCTACCTGAAGGCCTTGCTGACAGGTGATCCTTCAACATATATTATGATTAAAAAATATATTAAACACGTTGAAACCTCGTATAGTGGTATCATCATCATACACCAAGGATTGAATGGTGAGCTAGTCAACAACACTGACAACAAACCATCATTTTTGGCAAACTGATTCCATTTTTTCTCCCCTTGATTCTACAAAATAAAATCAGACAAGGAGTCTGAGGAATACATCTTGATTAAAAAAAAATCTTATTTTACAGAATAACTTCATATAACAGTGTTAGATTCCATTCCACTTGCAATTTCACACAATACGATACTGCCCTATACACACTCAACAGCAGTGGCGGGCCATCAGGGCCTACAAGGCCTTCTCTGCTAGCCTAAAAATATTGGAATCAGATTAATTAATTATATTTTTTCCATAAATTCATTTTACATAATTCAAAATTGTCTTTCAGCTTCCTTTCACTACTTTTCCTCTGTTGCGCTGCTTCCAGATGTGTGCTTTGTATTTAAGCATTTAACCAATCACATTTCATCCATCATTTGTTACCAGGGTCAGAAATCTACCTTAGACGCACGCCTTCACAATCAGTTCTGCAGGCTCTGGAGCATAAAAATCAATGGCGATGAAAGTTGCTTTAACCAATCAGAGTTCGACTTGGCAACCCAAAGCCTGCTGGAAGACGCTGGCAATGTCAGCGTTTTCGCAAATTATGATTGGCTTGTCACATGATGGGTTAGTGTCTAGCCAATCATACTATCACTAGCTGTGAGTGATAAGCACATACTGGCCAGAGCTAGCACAATGTATCAGTAGCGAGCTGCATAAACAAATATATCGTGTTGATTTAATAGCGGTTTTGTAAACCCACAATGGCTAAAAGGAGGAAAAGAAATTGAGTTGATTGGAGATTTACTGTTGAGAAGTCAAGACGGACTTTTCAAGAAAAAATGGACATCACTAAGAAAGGTTGGTCAGTCATTTCCTGGCTAATGGTACCCTCTCGTGGACTTGTAGTAAATCACACCACACCGCACTACTGAAGGCCTACCGATGAAATCCACGGCCCACCACTGCTCAACAGCCACCTGCCCCTCCCTCATTCCCTCAATTTGTATGGGCTTAGCATTTTCGCATATTTCACGCTAACACCTGCAGAGTGTGGGCTGATGTCAGCTATGAACCGCGGCGGGCTATTGGGGTTATCAATAAAGTGATTAGAGTCTCATCTCAGAGAGGTGCTGACTGAATACTCATCACTCGTATTATGCTATTGAACAAGCATTACCCAACCAGGGGGAATCATATTGAGAGGCCCTAATAGAGATACACACTTGCAAGCTTGTTAGGCATTTGCTGCATTTTGAGAAGGTCCACAGCGGCTACATTCGCCTTGCAGACGAAATTCTACTTGAATGACAATGCAATATGTTACAGAGCGTGGTACCTCACCTTAGTTTACAGCCCCTTTTGCATCATGAGGTGTCGCTTGGTCGGTTTAGGTGTTACGTGCCAGATTTTGCCTTCAGACACACGACTGCTCAAGTTGAAGTGAAATGCGCAATGTTTCACTTTCTGTTCATTCAACGGAAAACGTCGCCATACCAGTGCTGTGCGGTGAGGTTCATGGCTGGTGAGGCACTGACGTCATCAATGACGTCACCACTCGTCTCTACTTCGTATTTTAACGGTAAATTCAGCGACTTTGAAAAAAATCCTAAAACGGTGAAGTTAAATGGACAAGAACTTTAAAGTACAAATCACTAAATACATCTAACTGTTTAATTTATTTTTTCATTTGATATTTCCATGACAGCTTTCCATGATGACAGGTGAGGCACTGCCTCACCTGCCTCCACTGACTGCACGTCACTGCGCCATACATACACATACGAACTGAACTGTAGCATGTGAGACTACTAAAAAGACGCAACATGAAAATGTGATGCTTTTTTGAGGGTGGGATTATTGTACTTTTTTTGTTTTATCTATCCATTCATATTTTACCGCTTGTCCAGGGTCAAGTTTTTAGGGCAACAGCTTTAGCCCACACTTTCCTCTCCCCAGCCATTCCTTGCAGATCGTGCCTTATACGGCGGTATACGTAGTGCATGTTAGCAACCCATCACAAAAAAAAACAAAAGAAAAAGTACAATATAATAATAATATTAAGAAGAAGAAGAAGAAGAAGAAGAAGAAGAAGAAGAAGAAGAAGAAGAAGGCGGCCCGGTACTCGAGTGGTTAGCACGTCGGCTTCACAGTGCAGAGGTCGCCAGTTCGCGTGCCGCTCCAGCCTCCCTGTGTGGAGTTTGCGTGTTCTCCCCGGGCCCGCGTGGGTCTTCTCCGGGTCCTCCGGTTCCCTCCCACATTCCAAAAACATGCATGGCAGGCAGATTGAACACTCCCAATTCTACTTAGGTGTGAGTGTGAGAGTGACTGTTGTACGTCTTTGTGTGCCCTGCTATTGGCTGGCAACCAATTCAGGGTGTCCCCCGCCTCGTGCCCGAAGACAGCTGGGATAGGCTCCGGCACCCCCCGCGACCCTAGTGAGGAATAAGCGGTACGGAAAATGGATGGATGGATAAGAAGAAGAAGATGAAGAAGATGAAGAAGTCTGTGTAGGCTTTCAGTTATACAGGAGTGATCCATCGAGGAAAAGGTTTCTTCAGCCGTCATCTGTAACCCACAGAAATACAGATGGCAGCTGCGAAAAAAATAATATAAAAATATAAAACAATAATAATAATCACAGCAAATCAGTGTCCTCTATTTTTAGAGGTTTGATCCGCATGTTTGTTTTGGCCAAGCTTTTACGTCGGATGCCCTTCCTGACACAACCCTCTGTATTTATCCGGGCTTGGGACCGGCACAAGAAGATTTATGTCCCTACAGAACAAGCAACTCACTCAGTAAAAGGCTCCCAAACACAAAATGGTCATCAGCACAGCAACATTCAAAAAAGCAAAAACTACATTCACCATTTGATGACAATGCTCATAATAATAATAGCATCTCATTAATATAATAGCATAATAACTCAATATCTAATAGCATAATATCTCAATAATAATAATAGCATCTCATTCATATAATAGAGTTTAACAATAAGTGTATCATTTAGCATTACAATATGGTCAGATATAGTCTGTTTTTAGCCAGACTATGACAACAAATTTAATATGATAATGGTGTCTGTGTCTCAGATTAGCATCAGAATGACTAAAATGTAGTTTTTCACAGGACAACGAAGATGTTTTTTTCAATATTTTTTCAAGCACACCTCACATCAACCCTTAGAACCTTTATTTCATTCATTTGAAACCATTTACATTGGAATTGTAAATATGCCAAGGTGGCATCCAATTTAAAAATACAGCTTTTGATGAAGTGAAATCATCAGCAGGCACATGTGCTTGGCACACTTCTCTATTGAGGTACTGTAAAAGCCTCTCTCTTGCCCTCTCTTTTGCCAGTCATCCCGATGTGGGAACAATTAGTCAATATGCATGGATCAGCACCTCAATAATTACATATTGAGTTATGACTCAAAAGCTTATAAACATATTGATTGCTTGCATATTCCCTGAAATGTGCAGCAAACGCATGTTTCCCCTCTTTGGATCAAGTGTGCATGACGTTTTTTCGCTCCTGACAAATCTCTTGATTTGCATTTGGTGTGCGTTTGCATGGCGTGATTATGGAGTGTGCACAGTGTTGGCAGGGAAACAACGATGTGTGTGGAGAGGTGAGACCTCCCCCTCGGGGGGATTTTTTAAACCTTGCAACAAAAATAAGCCAGCTCCCAAAAGCAAATAACCATTATCCCCAAGAGTAAAATTGTTCCTTGAAATCCTCCTCCAGAACTGAAGAAAACCATTAGCATGCCAACGTGGAGGGCAGGTGTGTTATTATCATGACACATCTATGCGTATGCTAACAGTTATACAAACGTGTGTACTGTATATACACACACCGCCTACTCATCTGGCGCTATCCTAGGTGTTAGTTGAGTAGTCTAAAAGGAGAAAAACATTTCATTTCATTCGGTACATTGTGCATCCTTACCGCTGGACATTTGGACGCGGTGACAAGAATTGTTGAGGATTGAACCCACAACCTTGGAGTTGAGAGGTGACCACTTTGCCAACTGATTCATGCTAACTTCTGAGTACGAAAGTAAAACAGAGGGTACATCTCATATGAAACCCCTTTCTCCATATGTCCCTCCACTGTGTGTTCTCACAGTTAAGCAACACTACAAAGTCGGATTGGTTTGTAATGCAAGTTGTTCTACTACTTTTTGTTCGTACAAGCATTTCTCTTCAGTGAATCTGCCGAAACACATTAACTCATCCACTGCCGTTCACAAATTTATTCGAATTGAAAATATGATGTAGAGCACCATTCCCGAATTTGTTCGGGTTTTGTTTTTTCTTGCTGGAGTGCCGATAAAGCGATGGCTATGGCCTCTGGCAATGTTTTTCCCTTTCACAAGGGGCAGCATTTCCATTTTTCTACCATGTTAGCACTTTGTTTCAGCTTCATCTGTTGTTAAAGCACTAAATAAAACAATATGTATGTATTGCATTGTATTTTGGACAGCCGCCCTAATTTCAAGCTCATATAACTCTAAACCCATATAATCAACTCTTTTTTTTCTGATGACGAACGAGAGTTTTCTTACGCTGCATTGAACGTTTATGTAGTCCTAAAACTCAATATTGTGTGGGTCGTAGAATTCAAGTGACAATGACAAAAACCCTGGCACTGGAGTGCGCACATTTTTACATGTCTGGCAGTGAATTAGTTAAAAAAAGGCTTATCATAGAGGCTGAGAATCTCAGTTATGTTGGAGGGACTCAGAGTTGAGCTGCAGCCTCGCCGAATTAAGAGGAACCTGATGAAGTGGCTGGGGCATCAGGTTAGGAAACATCCTGAACGGTTCCCAGGTGAGATATATATCACCCGCAGGACATCTTAGGTGACAATTTAGCAAATGCTGGCGAGTAAACAATTCCTTGGCGGCTCGGGAATGACTCGGGATCTTATTGGAAGAGCTATATGAAGTGGCTGGGGAGAGAGAAGTCCAGGCTACATTGACCAGACCTCAATAAAAAGAAGCAAAATGGATGGAAACATGGAAGGATGGATCCTGTCAGCTCCGATGGTAGCCTGGAGCATATCTCAGCTGACTTTATACAAGAAACATTTAGTAAACTGCCAGTCCAAGGTTAGCTTCAGTTACCCACCACCGGAATGAGGACGAGTGCTCCGGAAAATGGATGTACAGATGGAAAAATGAATCTCATTTGAAATGACGATTTTCCATTAAAAGTTCTTACAGGGTTCTCTGTTTGTTTATCATTTGAGATCTAAAGTGCCTCATAAACCTTAAAAAATGGTAACTGTTACAAAGGCAACCCATTATCGACATTCAGCTTGGCTGTCTTGTGACAAAGCAACCAATCAGTTTCTCTCCCAACATTCTCTGTGAGAATTTAAACGTCTAATTACTGAAGACATTTTTTTACTCCAGCCTTATCTACGCTTCCTCCATCTCCTTACTTTCTAGCCCCCGAATCATTGGTGGTTAAACAGGAGGCAAAACAAATGGTGTCATTGATATAATAGAAGCGACGGAACAATGAAGACATATGGTTCTTATGTAGAGCATATTCATCTTTTAGATAAAATATAACATTAGGGGGTGGAGGAGGCGGGGGAGGGGGGTGATAAATGTGGGCGTGGGTTTGAAAGCTTGCCACTATAAGAATTCTCTTTCAACTACCGACAGCGATGAGCCGCCTCTATTGCTGCAATATGCTAATGCGGCTGCTAGGGGTCTGTGAACCATGTTGATACTTTGAAAAAGTGGCTAATTACTTGACTTTAAAAGCAACTAAGTTAAAATATTGATGACTTCATTTTAAAAGTAACTAAGTAACATTAAAAATTACTTTGTTTCCATTCAATAGATGCCCAGAACATAGTTTGACACAAAATTGATATCCAGTTTTGCTAAAACAACATCTTCGAAAGTACCCGTCTATAAGGGAGTGACGTCATCAAGACAACTCAACTATATTTATAGAGCACTTTGAAACAGCTATTGCTGTATACAAAGTGTTTTACATGGAGGAAATGTCATATGCACAGCAATAATTAATTAGTCATGAAGCATCAAAACGGTAAAACTAAGATCAAGTTTGAGTCTAAGTCAAATGCCAAAGAATACAAATGAGTTTTGAGAAGAGTTTTAGCGATGGACAGCAAGGGGGTTTGCTGAATGTTCAGTGGGAGGTCATTCAAAATGGAAAAGACAAGATCCCCGCCGGACCTCTGTTTTGTGCCTGGTACTTCTAATAATGCCTGAGGTACCACCAAGATGTTTTGAGATGGCTGAGCTTAAACTGTTAAGGTGAACTGAGGCCATTTAAAGATTTGAAAACAAGAAAATAAGATTTTAACTCATTCACTGCCAGATGTGCAAAAATGTGTCCACTCCACTGCCAGGGTTTTTATCATTTTAACTCTTATTCCAGGACCCACAGAATATTGAGTTTTAGGGACTACAAAACATTCAATACAGCGTAAGAAACCTTAAACTCTTTTCTTTCATTAGAAAAAAGAATTCAATCCTAAAATATATGGGTCTGGAGTTATATGAGCTAGAAATGGGGGCAGCTGTACAAAATACAATGCAATCCCTACATATTGGTTTATATAGCGCTTTAACAACAGCTTAAGCCGGAACAAAGCGCTAACATGGAAAAAAATGGTAAATGCTGGCCCTTGTGGAAGGGTAAAAACATTGTCAGAGGTCTGGCCAGTGCTTTATCAGCATCCAAGTATGAAAAAACAAAACCCGAACTAATGCGGTAATGGCGCTCTACGTCATATTTTCAATTCCCGAATAAATTCGTGAATGGCAACTGGCAGCTAACTAACTAGCACAGTATGCTAGCAACAGCTGAATCTGGAACAAAGTGCTAACATTGAGAAAACAAGGGAAATGCTGCCCCCCTGCGGAGGGGAAAACATTGACAGAGGTCTCACCAGCGCTTTTTCGGCACCCCTGCAAGAAAAAACAAAACCCGAACACATTCGGGAATGGCGCTTCACGTCATATTTTCAATTCCCGAATAAATTTGAGAATGCAAGTGAATGAGTTAAAAGGCATTAAAAAAAAAACAAAGGCATTGATACACTGCCGGCCAATTTGCATCCCTATTTGAGGAAACGTCGATTCGTGCTCAGGCCCAGGCAAAACAATTTAATGCTCTTCCGCTACATGGAGGTGATGATTATGTTGTGGTCATCTGAAATGTTTAAAGTGCGTATCAGAGCAGGTTTCATTTCTTATTGGGTATTACTCTTGATATGCAGAGCCTGCCAACACATTACTTCCTCTGTCCGGATGATGCAATGTTTACAGCGGCAGTCGCTGCACTTTTCCTGGAAACATTTCATTTGAACAGGCACGGCATTAATAATCCATGCAATACGTGTTCACGCGTAAATGCGGCGCAGCGCTGTAAGTGCGTGTCCTCAGTCGGCCAATGTTTTTTTGTTTTTTTTGGGGGGGCTAAGCTGTGATTGATGACACAAGGGCTGGATGGGGAGATAACATTCCTGGGACGAGAGAGTTCTGCTGTTTGCCCGCAGGAAGTGAGCAAGGGATGACAGTGTTTGGTAATATAACAGTCAGTATATTTATATGGTGTGAGAGAGAATTCAATTATTGGGGCTCAACTGTCCTGTTATGATACATGTAAATACGTAAAATTGTAGCAATGTTCGTTATTATTGTTGTGGGTTTTGACTTGCTGATGGTTGCCTCACATAGATTTTTTTTTTTACCAAACTATATGTTATTTTGTTTATTAATCTGCTAGAATAAACATCTGGAGAAAAAAAAATAATGTGTAATGTGTGATAGAATGATTTCAGCAGGGATTAAATGAAAAGTGTTTAAAACGATGGTGAGACCAGCCATGATGTTTAAACTGGAGACAGTGCCACTGAAGAAAAGACAGGAAGCAGAGCTGAAGGTAGCAGAGCTGAAGATGTTGAGGTTTTCTTTGGGAGTGACCAGGTTGGATAGGATCAGGAATGAATATATCAGAGGGACAACTCATATTAGAGGCTTTGGCGAGAAAGTCAGAGAGGCCAGACTGAGATGGTTTGGACATGTCCAGAGGAGAAAGAGTGACTATATCGGAAGAAGGATGCTGAGCCTTGACCTGCCAGGCAGGAGACCGAGAGGAAGACCAAAGAGGAGGTTTTATGGATGTTGTCAAAGAGGACATGAAGGTAGCAAGTGTGAGAGAAGAGGATGCACAAACCAGGTTAGATGGAGGACATTGATTCACTGTGGAGACCCCTGAAGGGAAAAGTGAAAAAAAAAGTGATTTTACAAATTACGGACAAAACTTTTCCAGATGTGTCGGTTGTCCTTTAAACATACATTCCATACAAAACATAGCACTGAAGCAACTTCCGACCAAATTAACCTTACGAATGACCGCTCGGAACGTATCTCGTTCGTAAGGTGGGGAGCGTCTGTACATGTTAATACATAAGTGCAAGTAAAATTGCAGCAATTATCGTTATTATTGTTGTGGGTGTCAAGGTTGATTTTTTGGGGGGGAACTTGCAGCTGGTTGCCTTGCTTAGAAAAAAGGACCGAATTACATTTTATTTTGTCTAAGAATCTGCTAGAATAACTCAAAAAGAGCTCATCAGGCCCATATCAAGCCTATTCATCCCTGAATATTGAATAACCCCCCTAACTCCACTCTCCTCCAAGTACAGTGAGACCGCAACTTACGAACTTAATTGGTTCTCAGACAGAGTGTGTAAGGCGAAAAGTGTGTATCTAAAAAAAAAATTCCCATAGGAAACCATTAAAATGGGAATAATCCGTTCCCGGGTTTCCATAAAATATACTTTTCAACTAAATAAGCCTTAAAACTACACACAACATACCTTATTCTATGGATAATAAATGTGCTATTGTATTGTAATGAAAGAAATACACTGCATTGTATCATAAAGTCACTTTATTTACATTTGTGATGGTCATTTATGGCTTGATGCAATGGCTTTGGAGGTCGAAGGTCAAAGGGAATTGCTGTTTGGAAAGAGAGGCGCATTACGTGACGAATGTAATTAAAGAAATAAAGTGTGCTGTAAAATAAAGTTTTATTTAGCTTTTTGATGGTCGTTGATGGCTTATGGGAGGAGAGTCACCTTCCATAAGGACTGTTGGTAACTTAACCTCTGGTGCTGTTAGGTCGTGTGCTTCCGCCGAACATCACTCCGCCAGCCGTGGTGGGTGTGTATTATGAAAATAGTGCTTATTATAAGAATTAATTGTCATAAATTTGACGTTTGTAAGACAAAAAGTTTGTAAGTTGAGGTCTCACTGTACACAGATCAAAGGCCAATTACAAATATGCCAAGGTTTACTCTACATTCAACCCTTATATTAGCTGCGCATGCAACGGGGGGAGGTCTTGTTATGCCGGGGAGACAAAAAAGGAACATGCTAATATCCTTTCATTTTCTACGCATGACACAGCCGACAGGAATGAGCAATGTGAGTGAAAACCTGTAGCAGGGCCTGGCTGCAGGCGCTCCATCAAATCAATGCGACGTGGGAGGCGTGCGCAAACAAAATACGCGCTCGGGCAAGAGCGCACGCACCCACAGTAATCAACCACAGACGCATGGACACACTCAAACACACTGTGGCTTCACTCTCATATCATCTGGCTCGTTCTCACTTAGCTTGTACGTGTATCAATCTCTTGCTTTTTTTTCTCTCACTGCCCCAAAAATAAATAGCGTGTGGCAGACACAACAGATTTCCTCAAAATAGTAGCATCCAAAACTGGAGACACGACACCTCAATTAGTCTCCAGTCACGCACGTGAGACCATTAAACGCCTTCCTCAAACCATAAAGCCACCGTTTATTGTGACTCACTCTGATATACAGCGTAGCTAATTTACAGAATATCCACCCACACACAGATGACACAACCATCTAGGCTAGGTAACAATCCAGAGGCCCTTACAATGTGATGCCAAACTCTAGTCCTTCATTCACTGCCATTCACACATTTATTCAGGAATTTAAAATATGACGTAGAGCGCCGATCCCAAATTTGTTTGGGTTTTCTTTTTTGTTGCTTGGGGGCCTATACAGCGCTTTCAATGTCTTTTCCCTTCCACAAGAGGGCAGCCTTTCCGCCTTTTCCATGTTAGCGATTTGTTCCAGCTTCAGCTGTTGTTAAAGCGCTATATGAACCACTATGTATGTATTGCATTGTATTTTGGACAGCCGTCTTAATTTCAAGCCCATATAACTCCAGACCCATATAATTTAGGAGTTAACTATTTTTTCTGATGAAAGAAGAGAGTCTTAGGTTTCTTACGCTGAATTGAATGTTTATGTAATTCTAAAACTCAATATTCTATGGATTCCAGAATTAGAGTGACAATGGCAAAAACCATGGCACTGGAGTGGAAACATTTTTTCACGTCTGGCAATGAATGACTTAACAATGCAAATGTATCATTTTTGTACCTGCACCCTCTCAAGATGCATGCGCTCAAAGTTTTGGAATCCCTCCTTTAGCTATTTTCTGAACTGCAGGCTGATAATATAGGATGTTGTACGGGTCCAGCGGAATAATATCGAATGTGGGTCAAGATGCGCTTCAAGCTCCTCTGCAAAGGGCTTGACAGAGAACAGCCATTGGAGAACATTGACCAGGTCAACGTTGACAAATGTCTTGCGTCGGAATGAAAAATGAGGAGCGGGTTGATGGTAAACCTTGTATAAATCCATTTTAGTATTTTTCTTTTTTTTTTCTTTCTTCATGAACATGGAACGCGAGCTGGACTGACAATAGCTGGAGGGTCCAGAGCGCTATGGAGTAAAAAGCAAAGAGGAGGAGAGTAGAAATAAATAAAAAATGTGTCACCTAGAAGTAGGAGTAAGCCGGGTGATATTTGACAGAACCTTGCTGCAGTCTGCAGATGTGATGGAGAGAATGAGCCCAACGCCTGACTTAGATCTCATTGTCCAATACGGATGCATACAGTTTTTACATATATGGCGAAGGTCCCATGGGGGGAGGGGTTTCCTTATAGCAGGTGATAATAGTTCTTTATAGTAGTGGAAATCTAAAGCGTCAAGATTCTTATAGTTAACTCATTCACTTTCAGACGTGCTAAAATGTTTCCACTCCAGTGCAAGGGTTTTTGTCATTGTCACTCAAATTCCAGGACCCACAGAATATTGAGAGAGTAAGAAACCTTAGACTTTCTTCTTTCATGAGAAAAAAACAAGTTCATTCCTAAATTATATGGGGTCTGGAGTTGTATGAGCTTGAAATGACGGCAGCTGTCAACAATACAACACAATGCATACATATGGGTTTATACAGCGCTTTAAGAACAGCTGAAGCTGGAACAAAGCGCCAACATTGAACAAAAGGGAAATGCTGCCCCTTGTGGAAGGGGAAAAACATTGCCAGAGGTCTGGCCAGTGCTTTATCTGCACCCAAGCAACAAAAAACTGTCTCGGTTTGCGTGGTGGTGATGGCGGGTTCGGATCCCAAAAAGCAGGCAGGAGGGAGCAGGAGGTTGTTTGACAAATTGTATTAAAATAAAGTCAGCAGGAACAAAATGTAAAACATCAAAATGATCTGAATGGAAAAAATACAAAGTAGCAAAAGAAGACCAAAAGTAAAAACCCGCCAAGGTTAAACAAACACGTACACGATGCATGCCGCAACCAAACAGCAAACAAACAATGAATCGGCACCGGATGATCGTGCCAGGTGTCCTTTTAAGTGTCATTGATTATAACGACCAGCACCTGCGAGGCTGCCGGCAGGGCTGACGTCGCTACCCGCTGGTCGCCAATCTGATCGGGACGACCAGCACCTGTGCAGGTGCAGGCGGGGCCAACAGCGCCCCCCATTGGTCGCCAACCAGATCATGACAAAAACAAAACCCAAATAAATTCGGGAATGGCGCTCTGTCATATTTTCAATTCCTGAATACATTTGATAATAATAATAATAATAATAATAATAATAATAATAATAATAATAATAATAATAATACATTTAATTTCTAAGCGCCCTTCAAAACTCTCAAGGTCACTTTACAGTCACTGTTAAATTCATCGGATACCACAGTTAAGAAAGGCATGTTCACACATTAATTATACAGTCAATAAAGGTGTATGATGCAAACAGTTGCAAAAAAAAATGAAAAGATTTGACAGTGATTTCCAATGGGAAATGCTGCTGTGAAATGCGAACAATTTGCCGGAACTGATGGTGTTCCATTTTAGAGCTTCTCTAGCAAAACGATACGATTGGGCCAAAAAAAGAAGAAAGTGATTCAACCAAATCTCATAAGGCGGTGGTGGTCCAGCATGTTGTCTTGAATATCACCTCTATATTCTTTGACAAGCTCGAAAATGAGCTACTATGTAACGGCGCTCAGCATCGACATACTCTATTCAAAATTCAGCAGACTTTGTGCAACTACGCGATTGACATGACGCCATCCATTCCGATGAGATACTCTCGCGCTCCGTGCACAATTAATTTGATACAAGTCCTCCATCACCCCCCCCCCCCCCAACATAAATCCTGGATGATTATGCCGTGTTCAGGACAAAAGGCTTGTGTGACTATTTCCATCTTCCCCGGGCTGGAAGAGGAGAAAAAAAACAGACGAAGGGAAATTAGTTTTGTTATTATGTAGATGTGACGCATTCTGCCGCATAGACAGCATTCAGCAGTCAGCCTTTGAATGGGTCAAGGTTATTAAAGTAAAAAAAACATCCTCCTCCATTTCATTGACTTTGTAAAAAAATCCCCTAAAAATAAGTTTTATTTGGAATAATCTACCATAAAAACTGACTTTAATTACACAGGCACGGTTTTAAATGGCATTGTATCATACTTAATACTCATACAATTTATATTATAAGCAAACCAATTGAATACAATAAAACAGAGGCGGCCCTATAGTTTTTGTGTAAGGCAATGAAAGCAGGTATGCAAAGTGCATTTTACAGAAGGCGGACCTTCACTTGAAGATGATGTAATCAAATATCACTGATGCAGAGTGGTAATGTTGAAACGACGAGTGAAGTACCTACAAGGTGAATGTTGCTTTACATTGTATGTAAGAAATCCAAATTTGCTAATTTCCGCATTGTGGGACAATTAAAGGTTTATTGATCCAGATTTTTCTGATTCTGAAGATGGTGGCAGAGTAGGCAGCCGTCAGCAATTGGTCTCACGAGCCTTGTTTTGTCGTTTTTGTGTTGTTTTGTCTTTTCTTTTGTCACTGAGCTGTTGTGTGTCGCGTGGAACATATACTGATTATTATTCAGCATTTTTGGCCATGACATTCATCAACGAGGAGACTGCGCTGAGTATGCCAGCACCGTTTTTGATTTGGGAAGAATGTCGGTGCCATTCGACTGTCATCGCTGGACAGCTCTGGGGTGATTGTGCTTTTTTGTGCCTGTAACGGGCAGCATTTTCAGTGCCCCGCTTTGTTCAGCGGAAAGGTCAATGCTGTTGGGCTGTCTGCGGCTGGATGGATGCATTGGCTTGAGGAGCCCTGCAATGAGAAGGAGCATCAGCGCAGAGCACCGCTGGGTGTGTGGAACTGTCACGGCTTGGAATTGAAGTGGATTTACGTGGGACAGGAAACTAGAGACAGTCTCTTTTCGTCAACGGATGCTACAGCTTCATGTTTGCTTTCAACATTTAGCTTGGAGTGGACGTGCACATTCCACCATCCTCTCCTCTTTCCTCTAGACCTGCTTCATTCAACAAAGAGGGTGCAGAAAGTGCTGAAGATTGAATGACTGTCTTTGTGTTGTCATTTTTTTTCCTTTTGACTTCAAGATTGCGGCACGAGAGTGGCTGCCTTTCCATCAGCTCTTGTATTTTGTATTTCTACTTCTTCCTTCCCTTTCCTCTTCCTTCCTTAACTTTGCTACTGTGAAATGTGAAATTATGAGACCAATAAAGGTTATTCCATCCATCCATCCATCCATCCACCCATCCATCCATCCATCCATCCATCCATCCATCCATCTCTCTGTTGATGGAAACACACAAGTGATCTGTCCCTAATGACTTGAAGGTTTTTTTTTTTAATATTTCATTTGATTAAGAATTTTTGGTGAACCTCACGTGCATTTTTGTATCAGCAGGCCAGTCACGAGCTTGTGTCAGGGAGAAATAAATGGACTACAAAGCACAACACTGGTTTTAGGACATCAAAGTCTTACAAAATCTATTTGCAAAAAGTTGTTCAACATTAGCACTAAAAATCCTGTTATAAAGCCAAAATTAGGAAGTAGAAGCCTATCAAAACCAGAAGGGAGGATAAAAGATATATAACATTTTCAATTAACCTGACAGTGAAATGCTAGCAAAGGCGAGACACACAAAAAGGTCTTGGACCTCACTCTTTGAAATGAGTACGGTAATTTCCGGAGAATGGCTAACATACAGAGTTAAAATGAGGTCCACTGAGGTGCTGATGACAGAATAATTAAGGCCCATTTTGAAAGGTGGCTCGGTTTCCGCAATGTGGCCATCTTAATGACTGTGAGTTGTCACCCAGGGGTCTCATGAGGAATGATCCCACGCGCTAATAAACACGTTGTAAAAGTAATTGTGAAAACTCCCCCTTTTCCTGTTGCTCTGCACCCCCTGTAAGAAGAACGCAATTAAAACCCCAGCGGATGGGTCTGGAAATTGTCCAGCTGCTGCGGGTTAATAGATGGGGTTTGGCCAGACGTCTGGGAGGTGACCGCTAGGCTGTCAAGCGGCTAGGATAAGGTAACCCATCGTAAGCGTGCACACACTTTGCTTTCGTGGGCTGTGTAGTTGTCAACGAAGATGATAAAACACCTTGACTCTCTCTCCTCCCTCCTCCTTTATCCTAACCTTCCTCGCCGTCAACCAAGGCCAAAACAAGTACAGTGGTGACACGTGGTGGTGTGGGGGGGGGGGGTGGACTTGGCAGACTCTCGAGCCTCCGAGTGAAGCGTCTCTATTGCTGCAGCGATGGAGGACAGAAACACAATCTCTGAGAAACAAAAAAAGAGGCTGCATCTACCATGATGCCTGACATCAATTTGAATCACCGCACAGGCACAGATATGATCCTGACCTGGAATGACTGAGCACACTAAAACATATACGGCATATTGCCCTAAATATACACCATGTCCCGGTTAGAGCTTCTTCTTATTTTAGATTTTGCTTTCAATCGTTTCAGTCCTGCTTTTTAGCAACAACAAAAAAAAAAACATTGACCCTCAGTTATCTGAAGGGAAAAAAGTAACCTTACCGGAATTTGTAAGTCGTTTATCTCTTATAGAAGAAGTCAGATTGAATTATTTGCATGAGAAATATGGCTGTGTCACTAATCTAAATCAATCAAATGAAAAATAGCAAATATGGTGCAGCATTTTTGTGTTTCTTGTCCCCAGATCGAGGTATTCTTACAACTACAGTCGTTCAATGCACCCCGTTTAAAATGTCAAAACCTCGAATGGCAATATAGTGAAAAATGAAGGACCACCCCTTTTGATTGACCACGTTTACAACCAAAACATTTGCCCAGAATTAATATTTGATTGTCACACAATGTCCTTTAGTCGACGTAACACATTTTTTTTACAACAAACAAATTTAAAAAGTGATTTAAAAAGAAATATAATCCAATTTGGAGTAACACCTTAATACGGCCACATAGATGATCAGTTTAAGACATTCCTATAGGAGTCGGAAAATGTCAGATTCTTTCATTTTCTATTATAAATTTCTGCTAATGCAACAGTAAAATTGGATTAAAAATATGATTTCCAGTCATAGATATAGAACCATCAATACAAAAAGTAAATCAGTCTGAATCAATTAGATGCTAGCTTACTGATACTTATGCTACACTGGTGTTGCCTGACAGCTCTGCTTCCCTTTTGGTTGTGATTTTTGTCCTTTTTTTGTGTTTTTATGATTTGTAGTGCATTGTCCTTTAACACTTAACCACAGTTTAGTTGTCATATCACTGTTAGCTTAATGCGGTGAAGTGGCAGTATTTCACATTTGAACAGTAAATGAGCCTCACTGTTGTGACACAATCAAACTAAATCGCAAATATCCCACCCACACATATTTTCAGAAAAATGAAGGTAACAATTGATTTACTTGGTTGTGTAATTGCAGTTGATGGTTGGGCAAGCACACCAAAAAACCTAACTTGTAAACAAGCAATTAAATAGTCAATTTACATAATATGTCCCCTTTATTGCTACTCGCTGATTTCTTCTTGAAGGGAAACATGAGTTCTCTTTTTGAGTGATGGCTATTTTATTTGAGTAAATATGGTATTTTGTCATAGAAACAAGGGGAAAAAAGTCGAGTAACAACTTCACTGCAATATTTATTAATATGCTGTTTACTTATTCCGTAAGGTTCTTCTACATGAGCAATCGTTATAAATAATGACTCAAAATGTTCCAGAATGTGATTGATTGAGAGACGCAAAATGCTGATTTTCCATCTGAAAGGCAAAAAAAGTCCTTAATTATGTATGTGAACAGTGCCTTTGCTCAATAATTTACTCTATGTGGGCAAACAAATGATGGATTGGGCCCTAAATGTATTCTCCTACCCCAATGTAGAACGGAGCGGAATGCAAGAAGGTAAGCAGGGCAATGAATTCTAAGTAGTACTTGCAGAGCCTAAAGTTAAAAGGCATGTTGTATTAATTTACTGGTCACGCTTGGTGAAAACCTGCATGGCATTAACGGACTTCAATCTGTCACAAAACGCCTTGGGTGCGTAAAACGCAACTTAGAATGGCAGGAGACGTTCCGGACGCTGTAATGCGGTAGAAGGAGTGACAGGGTAGCGGGTGTGTGTCTGACCTGATTAATTTTCTATTTACAGCACACAGGACGCTGGTTTAAATTTATCCAATGGAAGAGGGGGGTAAAAAAAAAGGAAAAAAAGGGTTACCGTCCTAACTTGCAAACACAACGGATGAGATTCAAAGTGCTTCTTAGAGGGAGATGGAAATATGTGGCTTTTTATTTTCACCTCAGTATGTGAGTCAGGCACTTAAGTCAAAATCCTTTCTTGGCTTCTAATGACGTGCCATGGAGTGGCTGGCAAAGATGCCATGAGTGATCATTTCAATGCGTGTATGGCATGGCAGGAGAACTTTGATCACTTGCAGAAACATGGAAACAAGCGCAAATCTCAAGAGCCCAAGAGTGTATACTCTCAAGAGTGAAAGGTTTTAAGCAATTAGTTGCCCACTCAAGATGGCATTATTAGTGGTCAGTCAGTGTGATTTCTTTTAAATTACCATATTTTCCACACGATAAGGTGGACCTTCACTGACTGGCCTGTTTTAAAATTGTTCTCTTATCAACCGTATGATAAATAACTGCCATTCACAAATTTATTATGGAATTGAATATATGACGTAGAGCGGCATTCTCGAATCAGTTCGCGTTTTGTTTTTTCATGCCTGGGTGCCAATAAAGCGCTGGCCGGACTTCTGACAATGTTTTTCCGTTCCACAAAGGGGCAGCATTTCCCTTTTTTCCCCAAGTTAGCCCTTTGTTCCAGCTTCAGCTGTTGTTAAAGAGCTATATAAACCAATTAGTTATTAAGTATTAAGTTATTAAGTATGTATTGCATTGTCTTTTGGACAGCCACCCTCATATAACTCTAAGAATTAACTATTGAATGTCTATGTAGTCCTAAAACACAATATTTTGGGGGGCCTGGAATTCCAGTGACAATGACAAAAACCCTTCCACTGGAGTGGACACATTTGTGCACATCGTCTGGCAGTGAATGAGTTAAAAATATACTTAAAAATTTAGTAAGCTTTTAGCAAGAAATATAATTAAAATAACCAATTATCTGTTGAGATATTTTACATTTAAAAAAGCTTTCCACTTTATGATTATGATGACAACATCACTATTGTAAAATTTTATTGATCATAATCGGCACAGAATGAGAGTTCAGATCATTTGATGAAAGCAAATTCCAAACATGTGGAATAAATCTGGAAATTATTTTATACAAGAATAAATGTTTTCATCTTTATTTTGATATTGTGGATATTTCCTGCAAAGCAGGAACATGGCAAAAATTGACATCATGCTCCATTTTTGTGTCTGCCGTTCACTTGGAACAGCGTCACCTGTTTTATAGGCTGTGATAAAGGGTCTGCGGAAATACGATTACTCAATAGTCGGGAGACTATTTTATCCAACGATGACAAATAATCTTGGAAAGTTTGCCAGAAACATTGCAAAGAGATGTGACACCATGATCTACCGTATTACAAATTTATCCAGTGCTGCGTTGTCGAATGAATTGATATCCATCCATGCTTGACTGGAAAACGAAAAATCTCTGTACCTGTGAAGATTGTGCACACAAGGGACATCATTCTGGCAATATGTGACAGTGACCTGAGCTAACTCAACCATCAGCAGCCAATATTGTTTTCCTGTTATAAAACATTAATCCCGGGGAAATCCGGGGAAGATTTGTTGAAAATTGTGACCGGGGAAAGGGTTGAGACAAGAGTACTCTGCTGATGTGACCCTTGGTCTCAGATTTCTCAGGGTCAGCAAAAGTTACAAATTACCACAGTGCAGGTTCCATCAGGTAATAGAGTTGTTTGACTCTCACTGTCAAAAGCTTGAAAATGTACTACAACTAGGTCATACATCTTTGAAAGTTGTATGGCGTTGAAATTAACTCATTCACTGCCAGACGTGCAAAAATGTGTCCACTCCAATGCTAGGGTTTTTGTCATTGTCACTCAAATTCCAGGACCCACACAATATTGAGTTTTAGGATTACATAAACATTCAATGCAGCCTACTAAACCTTCGATTCTGTTCTTTTATCAGAAAAAATAGTTAATTCCTAAATTATGTGGTTCTGGAGTTATATGAGCTTGAAATGAGGGTGGTTGTCCAATGTACAATGTAATACATACAAATGGTTTTATATAACGCTTTAACAATAGCTGAAGCAGGAACAAAGCACTAACATGGAAAAAGGGGAAATTCTCCCCCTTGTGGAAGGGAAAAATATTGCCAGACATCTGGCCAGCGCTTTATCGGCACCAGCGCAAGAAAAAACAAAACCCAAACAAATTCGGGAATGGTGCTCTACGTCATATTTTCAATTCTCGAATAAATTCGGGAATGGCAGTGAATGAGTTAATTTCAAAGGGAAATACTCATTTGATATTGCTGTCCTTGGCTTGAAAATTCATACGCGAATTTTGAAGAATTTTGCATTTTCCAGAAATCTATACGATGGTTAGTTTCCGCATGTTTTTTTTCAATTACTTGGCAATGAAAATGAATTGAAAATGACTCGCTTGCTCAATTTTGTAATGCTAATGGTTCCATAAACTGTTTTTTTATTCTGATTAGCCAAACTCAAAGCTATGACTGTAATATGAACGTTAACAAGTGGATACACATTTTAATTGTACTTTCTGCCATCCAGTGTAAGAACATTTAATTGTTCTACCTTTGAATATAGAGGCCTAACCCTCGCTGTAAATTATCCATTTTCTGCCAACTGAACGAAGTTTGATCATTTGTACCTCAAAAAGCTAACTGAGCTACTTAACCAGGCTAGGTTATTGTGAAACAATAATTAGCAACAGACAAAAAAATGTGCAATACATTATAACTACCAGCACCACACATGATGATCCTTCACTACACAAGAGCATCGTGCTGCCTAACCCAATAATTTCCAATCCTTAAGAGTGATCTCAATGATCCACATCATTCTGACCACACTGACAGTGTGCACGACCATTTAAAAGAATCCGACATCTTATTTCTCCTCTCTTGCTGCAAATCATCACTAAATACAGCAATGGTAGATGAAAGAAAAAAAATCCAATAATGTCTAAAATGGATTTAAAAAAATACTGCCAGTGGCTGTCACCAAAAGTTCACAGTGAATTTATCATGAAAACGTTTTCGCTACTGTTCCAAAACGAAGTCTCACTATCAATGGCTGTGGAAGCCTGCTGTGTAGCGGTGCACTCCGCGGGCAGCTCGCCGAAGTGCCTCTGCGTCAAATAAATGAGATTTTTAAATTAAAAGGCTATGCCAAATTGTGTCTTTCTGTAGTTTCTTAATGCTGTGAGCACACGCAACACCTCCCACAAAGTTCGACAATTATTCCGCCGATTTCTGAGGCACATAGTAGCGGGCCACTTATTTTGAAAATGCGGCGTGAAAGGCAAGACTGGCGAATATGAAGACGAGGGGCAGGGGTGAGCTGAGTCACAAATGTTATTACTGTCATACCCCGGTTTACGAATCTCTTGGCTTACAAACTTTACGGTTTACGAACGTTAAATGTATGAACATTTTACCTTGGCATACGAAGTATTTTTCCACATTCCATTTGCCACAATGAGTGATGTGTCGTTTGCAAACGAGCCCGTTCTCCTAACAAGAAAATGGCCGCCAACATTTTTTTGTCCTCTATTCCCCGCCCCCAGTCTTTAGTTAAAGCCACGTGATTGGTCAAGATCGCAGCAGTGAGGGGAGGTGGTTTAAACATTAAAGACACACGCAGACGACAGAGAGAGAGTGACAACATGGATAGAAAACAGTGAAATTTGGGCTCATTTCAACTTTGATAGTTCAAAGGCAGAGTGTAGACTGCAAGGTTAAAATTCCAATCAATCAGGCTCCACAAATAACCTGCACAAGCCATTTATACACTCGATGCAAAAAGCTATCAACCCAGCTAAACAGAACAAAATGGAGGAGGAACTAGGTCAAATTATGGCAGAGAGAGCATCTACAAGGGATCATTCCTCAAGATGGTGAGAGAAGAAGGCTACGTTCCTCATCAAGTGTTTAATGCTGATGAAACCGGCCACTCCATTCCATCAAGCCATCAACAACCATCAAAAATGTAAATAATATGACTTTATTATACAGTACAGTTTATTTCTTTAATTATAATACAAGAGGACATTTTTGTTATACATAAAATAAGGTATATTTTGTGTAGTTTTAAGGCTTAGAAAATTAGAAAGTAGAAAATTATGTTTTGTGGGGACCTGGGAACAGATTATTCTCATTTTAATGGTTTCCTATGAGAAATTATTTTTTGGGATACACACTTTTCGCCTTACACACTGTCTGGGAACCAATTAAGTTCGTAAGCCAAAGTATCACTTTACTCCAGTTTTGAAGAAGAGCTTTTCACAGTCCAACGTGATGGACCTCAATGTTCAAAGACTGCATCGTTTAATTTCCAATCGCCTAACGTTATGTACACTTCTTTGGACAACAAAATGGCTACAGGTAATTTTGAATCTGATTATCTATCTAGCTATCCATCCATCCATCCAAGCCCTACCTTCATTATGGCAAAGATGAAAAATACATAAAACACAAACTGTACACGAAGGGACAAGCAGTTGCTGTAACCTGTCGCCCAGCCGAACAAACCCCCTTGAGGGTAACAGACTGTTCTACCAAGCCAATAAACTTGAGTACTAATGAGGGCAATTAATACAGTATGCCACATGTTAGTTTAAGGGCACATTAGCCGGCAAATGAGATAAAATGGCCATGCATTGTAATTCGTTACATTAACCCAAATAGAAAAATGGTTTCTATAGGCTTGGGGCTGTTTGTGTTTCAGCAAACCTAAACAGCATGACGCTGTGTTTGTACTGCGTATTATGCTGGACCAGCAGCTGCCACACAAACCGCACCATGTTAAACGATTGAGTAACATATAAGAGTAGAGAAAAACAAGGTCTTCCTTGTTTTTCTCTACTCTTATATGTTACTTAAATGTTCTTATATGTTACTTAATCAGAATCAGAATCAGAATCAGAATACCTTTATTCGTCCCGCAATGAGGAAATTTGCAGTCCACAGCAGCAATTGAAGAGGGATGGGGTTGGGGTGGGAGTGAAAGGATAGAAAACAAGATATTCTAAGCATAACAAAATAAAAATGTCAACTGTATACTGTGCAAATGTAGATGTGCAAAAACCGTTCTATAAACAAGACTGTACATAGTGCAGAATCAAGAAATGCATTTAGATATATTGCAACAACCCATATTTACAAGTGTCCAGTTTTTTTTTTTTTTTTTTTTTTTTTCACATGTGATCATTGGGAATTGTGAAGCCTGACAGCAGTCGGTAGGAACGAGCGGCGGTACCTCTCCTTCTTGCAGCGCGGGTGTAATAGTCTCTGGCTAAAGGAGCTACCCAGAGCTGTCAGGATGGGCAGGAGGGGGTGGGAGGGGCTGTCCGTCATAGCTTTTAGTTTAGCTAGCGTCCGTCTGTTGCCCACCTCCTCTAGAGAGTCCAGCGAGCAGCCCACGACAGAACTGGCCCGCTTGACAAAGCGCTCCAGTCTTTTTCTGTCCCGGGTGGTGATGCTGCCTGACCAGCAGACAATGCCATAGTGGATGGCTGATGCCACCACAGAGTCATAGAAAGTTCTTATATGTTACTTAAAACGTATCTCATTAGAGCTCTACATGAGAGATCTCATGTAGATCTCTAATGAGATACGTTTTATTCGAAAATGCTACTCATCTTAACAAAATAAAATTCAGCGCTAAGATACTGAAGAAACTAATCGATGAAAAGGTTTCTTCAGCCGTCATCTGTACTTCTTTGAGGGTGTCGGAAGTTTCGCTTCTTATCCAAGATGCTTCGTCAGCGAACTAAAGTGGGGCGATCAGGTCAGTCGTAGACCTCATACTCAGGCAGGAAAGAAGAAGTAATCAATCAGGACAATAGAAGTAATCAGTAGAGCCGCAGGCAGTAGTCCTCTGCTCCCCCCAACCTGAAAGCAGGGACCAATCATAAAAGAGTCCGGCACCACCAAGTCTGGACAGTAGGGATAATATATAGGGCCGAAACCACCAGCAAAAGACTTTAGTTCGGTGACGAAGCATATTGGATAAGAAGCGAAACGTCTGACACCTTCAAAGAAGTACAGACGACGGCTGAAGAAACCTTTTCATCGATGGACCACTCCTGTACGACTGAGAGCTTACACAGACGTGGAGAAGCTAATGTTAGCACTTAATGGCCTATTCAAAAATCATACTCATCTCCACAAAAACAGATTCAGCCCTAAGATACTCGAGAAACTAATGTTAGCACTGAATGGGCTATTCGAAAATGCTACTCATCTCAACAAAAACACATTCAGCACCAAGATACTGGAGAAGCTAATGTTAGCAGTGAATGGCCTCTTCGAAAATGCGACTCATCTCAACAAAATCACATTGAGCGCCAAGATACTGGAGAAGCTAATCTTAGCGTTTTTTTTTATTTGATCATCTCAATTAGTACATCCAGAAATGGTACAAAAATGCAGCTATGCCGCCCTTAATACAAATAGCACTTATTGTTCGAACTTGAAACGGTTTCAGCTACGTATGTCAAAGTTGAAGACCCAAAACTCAATTTCGTAGCCAAGAAGCGCTAAAGGAATTAATCAGCCCGTTCTCACAGGCTGATAAATTCCTTACATGGAGCTTGGTCACCCTCTTCTGGCTCTTTTTGGTGCAACATGACGTTTTCAGACCAAACAAGTACAGCAAAATATATTGACGTGATGGAAGCACTGCTACAATGTGTCCTTTTTTCGGCCAGGGGCGTTCGTTCAGTGATGTCACGTACGGACTCGTCACCAACATAAAAACAAGACTTTCGGAATATTCAGAACGAGTCTTAAAACGTAAAATATAGCTATATGCGGTGGAATCTTTGGAAAATACGCTCAGTAGAAGTCATTTGAAGCCATTTTACAAATTATGGACACACCTTGTCCGGAGACGTCGGTTCTCCTTTAAACTTCCAGTCACCACAGCTCACCAGGAAATAAAATGCCACTCAATTGAAACTCACCAAATCAAAGTGGATCAGCCTAATGGAAACTTCGCTGTGCATACAATGTACTGAGTGACATGACAGAGAAAAAGAGAGGGAGAGCGGCCTGATCCGAGGAAAGGGTTTTTAATAGGAGTATTTCATTTATGTAACACATGTCCAGAAATATATTCACAGGCTCTGGGATATTTCCGCATTGCAACATTTGAATAATGGGCATAAGAAGCGTAAATGTCACCCTCCCTAGACAGCTATTCTTTCTCACAGTAAAAGTACCTCAATAACTAGGCAATGGTATATGGAGAGAATCAGAATATATGGATTCATATTTTAAAACATGCATGAATGAATATATTAGTATGAACGCTAACAAGGTTCTAGATTCTGCCTGTGACTGACAGGCCGCGTCAATGTATCTCAAAAGATAGCTGGTGCCCAAGAGCACCGTTGACATAGTTCGTCTACGTTACAATAAGATACCATATTAAAAATTGTGAATTCTCAGTTTTGTCATTTGTTTTCCATTTCTATGTTGACTCATTCACTGCCATTCCCAAATTTATTTGGGAATTGAAATTATGACAGAGCACCATTCTAGAATGTTTTCGGGTTTTGGCTTTTCTTGCTGGGGTGCCGATAAAGCGCTGGCCGGACCTCTGTAAATGCTTTTTCCTTCCACGTGGGGGCAGCATTTCCTTTTTTTCCATGTTAGCGATTTGTTCCAGCTGTTGTTAAAGCGCTATATAAACCAATATGTACGTATTGGGTTGTATTTTGGACAGCCACCCTCTTTTCATGCTCATATAACTCCAGATCCATATAATTTGGGAAATTAACTTAAAGAGTATAAGGTTTCTTATACTGCATTGAATGTTTATGTAGACCTGAAATTCAATATTTTGTGGGTCTTGGAATTCGAGTAACAATGACAAAAACCCCGGCACTGAAGTGGAAAAATTTTTACACATCGTCTGGCAGTGAATGAGTTAGTAGTGGCTTCAAATCGAATATAAACCAATATATGTATTGCACGCCCCCATTTCAAGCTCATATAACTACAGACACATAACTGAGGAATCCACTGCTGAAATGGATGCTTTGATCCTCTCCTCTTTCATCTAGAACTGATTCATGTCATGACAAATGACAAATTGTGTTTCCCAAGATGGCGGCGCGTGACCACGCAGCGGCTCCCCTCTCCCGGCAAATTGGCGTTTTCATGTTTATTATGTTTGTTAAAGTCATTATAAGTGCCTTGCATGCTGGGTGCGAGAGGACAGTAATCTCATCTGTGCTGTATGTCATGCATATTAGCATATTTGACAATAAAGCTGACTTTGACTTTGAATTAACTATTTTTTCCTGACGAAAGAAGAGAGTCTAAGGTTTTTAATGCTGTATTGAATGTTGATGTAGTCCTAAAACTCAATATTTTGTGGGTCTTGGAATTCGAGTAACAATGACAAAAACCCTGACACTGCAGTGGACACATTTTTGCACATCGTCCGGCAGTGAATGAGTGAATGGCATGTCCAAAAGGCCCTAGGAATGTAATAATTTTGAAAATGACAACACAATAGTGCAGTACAGTAGTCGACCGGATGACGCATCCACCTCACAATGCAGGGGTGAATAGTCTGAGATGAGAGTTAGAAGAGATAACCTTTATTTGTCTCATATTGGAGAAATTCCTAATTCACATCAGCAAAGTGATGAAAGATAGAGAAAAGGAAAAAGAATAAGTGGGTCTGGTATTCCTATGTGTTCATTCCAAAAAGATGCATGCGGGGCTAATGTCACGCTCTAAATTGTCCATAGGGTGTGATTGTGAGCCTAGTGGTTGTGTCCTACGATTGGCTAGAAACTAGTCAAGGCTAGCCTACTGCTAATTGTTTCATGACAGTATCTTCAAAATTTACTTCAATCAAAATCAAATATTAGAAATACCGGATTGTCATGTTTCCGGTGGCAAATATCGACAGGCTACAAGGTGTTGCCTTTGAGGAAACCCATTTCATGACTAAAGCTGACAGCTCATTTAATGAAGCCTCCGTTTGGGCCATCGTGGTTATCGACATCAACCTGAGCAATGCTGTTTCATTTTGTTTCCTTTTTAACCAATTCAAGTGACTCTGTAAAGTAATATTGGCACAAGGCAGATGAAATTGGCCTTTTGTCGAGGGCAAAGAGCGTATATTGTCGTGAACGACTCCTTGCAGATAGACGGATGTGGCTCGGACGTGACCCATTTGCATATGTACGCTCTGGGGAGCGGGACGGTTCTCGTCAGCTCTCCCTACGCAAGCACCAAAGTGACAGGTGGAAAATAGCTAAACGCGTTTCTGGACTGTCATGCATTTGTGATCGACTCACAGCTATAAAGAATGACAAGGATGAACTGTTGACCCCTGTGACTTGCTCACCCCGAAGAGAAGTGCGCTTCCCTTGGGCACTCTGCGCTCAAGAAGCCCTGGCCCCTGAAAAAAAAATGTTCGTCTGCTATCCTGCATGCAATTCCTTTCTTTCCTTCTCCTGCTTACATTTTGCCCTCTACTCCCACCCAGTCCATTGAGGAAGACGTCGTCCAGTCCAGATGAGCGGAAAAGTCATCCGTTCCAACCCTCTGGGACGATATTAAGCAGTGCTCAGTGTTGCGAAAATAATTTCATTATACGGCAACATTGAGGTTAAGGTAAGGTTTTCTTTAGACTCAAAAACACACAAATTGTTTCGATTAAAGTGACAAGAAAAAGTTGCATTTCACAACACGTTCACAATGAGAATGGCCTTTTTTCTGTTTCTTAGGTCCTGACAGAGAATTATGAGGATTCCAAAGGTGCGTAACACATGAATACATTGTTACATGCCTGAAAGGGGCACATATCATGGCTGCCATGCTTAACTCATTCAATGTGAGACGTGCAAAAATGTAACCCAGTGCCAAGGTTTTGGTCATTGTCACTTGAATTCCAGGACGCACAGAATATTGAATTTTACGACTACATTAAACATTCAATGCAGTGTTAAAAACCATAGACTCACTTCTATCATCAATAAAATAGAGTTAATTCCTAAATTATATGGGATGGGAGTTATGAGGTTGAAATGAGGGCGGCTGTCCAAAATAAAATGCAATACATACATTTTGGTTTGTACAGCGCTTTAACAACAGCTGAAGCTGGAACAAAGCACTAATATGGAAAAAGGGAAATTCTGCCCGCTTCTGGAAAAGAAAAAAAACATTGCCATAGGGTGTGTCCAGCACTTTATCGGCACCCGAGCATGAAAAAATAAAACCCGCAAAAAAAAATGGGAATGGCACGTCATATTTTCAATTCCCGAATAAATTTGTGAATGGCAGTGAATAAGTTAATGTGGCTTTGACTTTCATGGTGCTCTTCGGCTGACTTCAACCTAGTTTCTTGGAATCAAAATGCCAAATGGTGCACAAACAATGGCAATACATTATACTGGATTTGGCAAAAAAATACTGTTACTTATTAATTTACTTTCCGCCAGTCCTGTATTTTTTTACTTTTTGACCCATCAAGGCCATGTATTCCTTGCTCCTGTTCGGAAGTGAGTAAAAACCACATCCACATCCATATGGTGAAAAAGTAATAGCACACTTGCTTGTGGCTTTGTTTGTCATTCCAATTACATTCGCACAAAATGCAAATGTTGCACCGTGGATGGAAAATGAATGCGTGATGAGCCAATTATTAGCCAATCATTAACTCATGTTTGCTCGTTTGTTGGCTTCACGCACCACATAATGCAATCGTTAGTCTGGGAAGGATAGAAATGACCGCAGAGACTGTGACAATCACCGACTCGGAAATGAACAACAATGCTTCATCAGGGTTCTTGCATCTCTGAAATTACAATTTAAAAAAACTGACCATTAACATGATTATACTTACCTACCATACATACATTTCTTATTATCTAAGTACACACGAGTACTCTAGCCTCCTCCAAAATTTCCCCAAATATGCACTTTCGGTTCACAGTCGACTATATCGTCCATAATTTGCTCTGCAATTGACTGCTACCAGACCAGAGAGAGCCTGGTCTCTCGCACAAAATCAGCTGGGATAAGATCCAGTTCAGTGCGAGTCTAATGTTAGATGGATGACTAGATACTGTATATCAACTGCCTTAGTCCAAGTCTTTTTTTTGGAATGCCATCATTGAACTGAGTCAGTACCCCAACCTTAAACAGTGATACCTTGGCTTACAAACTTAATTGGTTCCCAGACAGAGTGGAAACCATTAAAATGAGAATAGTCCGTTCCCAGGTGCCCATAAAACATAATTTTCTACTTTCTAATTTTCAAAGCCTTAAAACTAATCAAAGTATACCTTATTTTATGTAGAAATAAATGTGCTATGGTATTACAATTAAAGTAATAAACTGTACTTATTAATAAAGTCGTTTTATATACCTTTGTGATGGTCCTTCATGGCTTGATGGAATGGAGTGGCCAGTTTCATTCTTCTTCTCTTCTTCTCTCACCATCTTGAGGAATGATCCCTGGTAGGTGCTTTCTCTGTAATAATTTTATCCTCATCAATTGTCTCCTGTTTAGCAGGGTTGATAGCTTTTTGCATCAAGTGTACACATGGCTTGTGCGGGTTGTTCGTGGCACCTGATTGATGCCATATTTTCACCTTACTCTCTACACTCTGCCTTTGAACTATCAAAGTTGAAAGTCTCTCACGGTTGTCTGCCTGTCTCTTTAATGTTTAAACCACACCCCCTCACTGATGCATTCGAAATAGAGGACAAAAACAGTCGACTGCCATTTTTGAAGAACGGGCTCGTTTGCGAACGACACATCACTCATTGAGGCACCTCCGTGTGTATCCTATAAAAATTTTGTATGCCAAGGTAAAATTGTCATAAATTTAACGTTCGTAAGCTAAGCGGTTTGTAAACCGAGGTATCACTGTATCCTTATATAGCGTTGATGCTTCCTAAAATGGCCTCCCCATCTCAAACTTGCCAGTGAATGACCCTCTCCTGCCTCGCAAAGTCATGACAGTGTGCAGAGCATTCCATCAAACTGGCCTCTTTGCCAATGCCAAGAAGAAGAGCTGATTCAAGGACTTGTGATCGCGGCGACTTTGATAAGCAATCGGTGGGTCAACAGCACGACAACAAACAGCTCGGTTTCGTCTCTTTTTCTAATCGATGTCACTGGCAACAAAGCCAGACAAGGACACGGCGGATAATTTGTCTCGTTATGTAGTTCGCCTCATGGCAAGTCTCAGGATTGGTAATCAAGCCAAAATGCAATTTGGCACGCTATCATTTCTTTTATACTGCAAAATAGAGCTCAGTTCGGGTCATTGTAGCCACGATAAACTTGTGAGTGTCGAGTCGATACCCACTGTAGCACTTATCTCCTTTCATCAGGCCACACTTTTTTTAATATTGATTAGCACATTGCTCACTGACCCCTGGAACTTAAACTTTTTCTAGCTTACAAAATGGTTTCATTTTAGAATTTGAATCATTTTTCTACTTGGAAACAACAACTTGACTCACTGTGACAATACAGATTGAGTGAAACGTATGATCATAAATAGCCACACAGAGGTATCCCGCTCCAAATACTCCAAATGATACTGCGTATGTACCATGACAACCGTTCATACACTCAATTGTCCTCAGTTTACGTGAGATGTAAGCCGGATCGGTTAATCACACGCCATATACACGGTACAGTATTCATAAGTACAATTTTGAAACACTTTAGAAACCCCTCCATGCACAAAAAGGATAACCTGTAACCTGGAAACTGGATAAGGTCTTAACATGCATGATTATGAAATATAAGAATAAGACGGACCACCCAAGTAAGCACGAGATGTAGTGGCAAACCCTACACTACCGTGAAGTAGAGGAGGCAATCGTCAGACATGCTATGGACATGTATTAGCCTTTGGATTAGCCTTTATTAGTCTCACAGTGGAGAAATGTCACAACAGCAAAGTGATGAAAGTAAGAGAAAAGGAAAGGAAGGAGTAGAAAAACAAAATACAGGACCTGCTGTAAATGCAGCCACTCTCGCGGTGCCATCTTGAAGTCGAAACAACAACAAAAAATTACAAAAAACAACAAAAAAGACGAGACCGTCTTCAACCTTAAGGGCTTTCTGAACCTTATTTGTTGTATGAAGCTGTTCTAGATGAAAGAGGAAAGAATCAAAGGCTCCTTGTCACCAGTGGATCAAGGACGTCATGGTGGAATGTGCACGTCCGCTACAAGCTAACTTGTGTAAGCAAACACGAAGCTGTAGCATCCATTGACGAAAAGAGATTGTCTCACATCTCCTGTCACATGTAAATACGCGTCAATTCCAAGCAGCGACAGACATTAAAAACAACAACTACAACAGCCTTCGAGGGCGTATGAAAGGGTTGATCCCCAATTTTCCCTCCCTAGTTTCTAGTTTCTTGACTCCCCTTGTAACATATCCCTGTTACAGTTAGCTTGACTCTGAAAGAGTACAAACGGTATCGAAAATTGATACCCGTATGGGTGGAGACCAAGGGAAAAACAAAACATGTTCATCAACCCCATTAACTTCATTCCACTCTGAATCCATGAATATCTGCTCCGATTACAAAACTGCACAGATTGAGATGTGTCTATGTCTGGCTTTTAATATAGTGCCTTTCTCACAGTTATTGTCTGCACCTTAATGTTGCATGCACAGTGGTTGAAATAGAGGCACATAAAACAAGCAGTTAAGAGGCCGGCGGTTATTTGTCAGCTGCGAGCAATTTTCGGCCCTCCATCAAAAAATGCCCGTACATTCATCTGAGGAGGAACAACTTGACGCGGACCTCCCACATGCATTTGCTTGGGTCCGTGTCCAACCCTAACTGGTGGCCATTAATCATGGACCTGATTTGCCGGCATACATTATTATACATCAGACACAGTATTTATGCATCGGGTGGCCGGGATGTTTACAGAAATATTTAAAAAAAGGGAGGCCTTTATGCCTTACACATTGCGATAGATGGGAGCAATATTCAACAATGTCACAATTTATGTCTGGAGAATATGACCATATAACCCCAATTTACTATTTTTGAGAAATGCAGTAAGGAGTAAAAGACTGTTTAGACCAAATGTTTTCCCCAAAGGAAATTTTGGTGCTGCTGCTTTGTTTAGAAAGCAACAGTTCACTTTGTAAGAGCTGGGTCTGAAAAGTAGCATTTTTCAGTTGTCAAATTCAGGGAGATGTTGAGTTTCTCAACCATTGTCAAAAAATAGATACTATAAAAGACTAAAAGACAGTCAATCAAACGTCTGTGTGGGCTCTCAGTCGTACAGTAGTGTTCCATCGAGGAAAATATTTCTTCAGCCGTCATCTGTACTTCTTTGAAGGTGTCGAAGGTTTCGCTCCTCATCCGAAGAGCTTCATCAGTGAACTAATGTTGTGCTGGTAACTCTGACCCTATATCCCTAAAGGAGAGAGGGAGCCGTGCCAGACCTCTGCTCTGATAGGTCCCTGTGCCGGACCTCTGCTCTGACAGGTCCGTGCGGTAAGGATGCGGGAGCAGTGGAGCACTCCCTGAAGCCAATCTGATTACTTCTATTGTTCTATCACTGTCTCTGATTCCACCTCATTAGCCAATCTGATGACCTCTTAATGTTCCCTGGTTTACCTCATTAGAATGACGAAGCCTATAGGGCATCGGCATAAGAAGTCAGTTGTAAGCACGGTCTAAATTAAACGTTCATGGCGATTTAGTGTAGGGTTTTGTTATTTAAAAAAAAACTCTGTCTATTAGGGATATAGAGCCAGAGTTACTAGCACAACTTTAGTTCACTGACGAAGCTCTTCGGATAGGGAGTGAAACGTCCGACACCTTCAAAGAAGTACAGATGACAGCTGAATAAACCTTTTCGTCGATCAATCAAAGTCATTTAGGATAAAATACAAAAACATAATTGCTGCAATGTTGGTAAAGATATGTTGCTTAAGACTAAAATATTTTTTTTCAAAATTGGTCCTTGTATAATTACATTTTTGATTCATTTTTCTCCTCATCAGTCAGAAACTGCAGAACATACTATAGATTGCCTTGAGTGCCATCCTGGGTTAATTTTGTTGCAAAGACCAAAAAAAAACTGTAATTACATTTTTCACTACTGCAGTCCTTGTATAATCTATTTTGCATAGATGTCGTGAAACTCATTTTTTTGACTATGAATTGCACACAGGTGATGGGGCGGGGGATATTAATCACCAAATATTTTGTTGACATCAACTGTCCTCGTCTGATCTTTGCTGCGAGCCATAATAATAATTATGCTGCCTTTCATCCTTTCCAAGCCATTTTGCAATGACTGATGCTAAGTGCACATGCTGGGCCGTGGCCAAAGACCTAAAATCGGGGGAAAAAATTAGGCAAAGGATGCTTTCCTCAAACGTTTTGTACTGCAAATGCTGAAAAGTGATGCTTTAACAATGGAAAAAGCCAGTAGTTTACATTTCTATTAGAGTAAGGGCCATCTAAAAAAAACAACATTGAGAAACCTACAGAAAATTTCAACTTACAATCAGCTGTGCATTTGTTCTATGCCACATGGAAAATGAGATCACACATGTAAGAATGCAAGCGTGCAGGGAGTGATTCAAAGTAAAAGTACAGTAAATTAGTGTGTGTAAGCTCTCAGTCGTCCAGGAGTGGTCCATCAATGAAAATGTTTCTTCAGCAGTCATCTGTACTTCTTTGAAGGTGTTGGACGTTTCGCTCCTCATCCGAAAAGCTTTGTCAGCTAACTAAAATTGTGCTGGCAGCTCTGGCCCTGCTGCTGTGAAATGTAAATTTCTCCACTGGCAGACTAATAAAGGCAAATCCAATCCAATGTTCAGGAAGTCTTGTTTTCGAGTTGATGATGATGCCTGACGTGACGTCACGTCTGGAACGCCCCTGACCGAGAAAGTGACACACAATGCATTTTGGATACTTTGTTTTGTCTGAAAACTCCGTGTTGATCTGTGTTGATGACGAAATTAGAAGGAAAACATAAATACAGTAAAGTCTTGTTATATCGATATCGGTTATATAGATAGTACTGCTTATTACGATACTATTTCTATGAACGCAAGGAGAAAATTTACATGCCGCAGGATCGGATATATCGATAGTCCCGGTTATATTGATATTTTTTCCGACTCCCGAAAATATCGATATAACGAGACTTTACTGTAACGCGATGGCGAATCGTTGTGTGTTGCACCAAGTCCACTATTTGATACTAGTTGAACCAAATCAACCAAATCAGCCCATTACCAACGGAGGTTGGGCGCCATCTTGTGCATTTTCTGGGACGCTAGATTGTAGTCCTGGCGGCTCGAATTGATACGGGAGGACTTCTTTAATCGATTGCTAACATTTATGCTTTCCTCTTCAGAACTATTTGAATCATATTCATAACTGGATGAGTGACAAGAAAGCATGTTCTCCGAATCTGAAGCCATTGTTTTGATTCTAGAGCAAGGTAAAACGTCCTGGCGTGATGTCATGCACAAGGGGGCGGGACCTTCTGAAACTCGGTATCTCCGAGGTCATTTTGAAGTAGTTTTAGGACACTAACTCATTTTTATTGGTGTTTTGAATTTGACTAAAAATATCAGCCTGCGTGTTTGGGGTATTTTAGATGCTATAAAACGTTTTTCTGATGTCAGTTAGGAAACAAAAACATGGTGTCGGTTGCCCTTTAAAGAAGTACAGATGACGGTTTAAGATACAGTAAATGAGGTGTGCAAACTATTTACCTTGAAGAGAAGGTTTCTTCAGCCGTCATCTGTACAAAAGTGAAGGTTTCGGACGTTTCGCCTCCTATCCAAGAGGCTTCGTCAGCGAACTAAAGTCTGACTGGTCGTATCGGCCCCATTTATATATCCCTAATGTCCAGACATGCTGGCGCCGGACACAGCTATGATAGGTCCCTACTCTCAGGTTGGGGGGAGCGGGGGACCCCTCCCTGTGGCCCCACTGATTGTTCCTACATTCCTGACTAACGACTGGCCTATTACCCCCACTGCCCCCGGTATCACCTCATCTAAGCTAAGCTAAGATTTTAACCTCATTGTCGTCATTTGACAGTCTTAGCGAAAGAACATAGATGGTTTGAAAGGGGCGTAAAAGAAGCGATTCTTATAAAACAACAAAATCCTTCTTTAAACCGGTCTGGTGGGGTGAGGTTCAATTTGGATCGTTCATACAATAGCCTGCTTAGGCAAAACAGGTTAGGCAACTTTCGCAATGCTGATGAGGGTCGTTATGCTGATGAGGTGATACCGGGGGCAGTGGGGGTAATAGGCCAGTCGTTAGTCAGGAATGTAGGAACAATCAGTGGGGCCACAGGGAGGGGTCCCCCGCTCCCCCCAACCTGAGAGTAGGGACCTATCATAGCTGTGTCCGGCGCCAGCATGTCTGGACATTAGGGATATATAAATGGGGCCGATACGACCAGTCAGACTTTAGTTCGCTGACGAAGCCTCTTGGATAGGAGGCGAAACGTCCGAAACCTTCACTTTTGTACAGATGACGGCTGAAGAAACCTTCTCATCGATGGACCACTCCTGTACGACTGAGAGCTTACACAGACATATTTACCTTGAATTATTACGGTGAGGGGGCATTACCTTGCTCAAATGCACCTCAACAGGAGTCACCAAAGATAAAAGTGTCATTCCAGCAATTAGTTGCCATGAAACATTTTTTTTCCAATTTCCACAGCGGGACTCGAATTCATGACCTTCTGGCTCCAAAGCTCAAGTCCCAATCTCAGTCATGTGTGTATTAGTTTAGATATATTAAAAAAGGTGAATGAACGACGTGAGGAAATGAAGTAAGGAGACTGTAACCTTGTGATGCCCCAGTATGACATATCAAAAGATAGTTTCAAACATTGATAAGAGGCTTCAGAGTACATCAAGGCAGCATCAGCTTCGATGCGCTGATGACAGTTACACTACTATTGCATTATATGCGGTGATTTGCGTATTAAAAGACAAATAAAGAATGACAGGTGACGCTTTCACTTTTGACTCCTGACTGGCTTCAAAACTAGACGTTTGACAAGCGACCGCTGTGAAGGTGACTCGATGATCTGATCGGCTACTAATGCAGGCGATGTTCAGAGCCTTCTCACATTTGAGCAGCATTTTTTTTTTGCCTTTTTCCTTGATGGATTTGCAAAATAATGCATCCATAAACCGAACCGAGCAATCACAAGCATTATTTAAGTAAGTTATTCCACCACCTTGACAATAATAGTTCTTTTAGGATCATACAACATACTGAATGGTTGCCCAATTCTGGTTTATAAGAATATTTTTTGTATCTGCAAACTAGTGTATCTGTTCGCTGGCTATTGGCTGTCTATTCGCTAGCTATTGGCTAGCCATTAGCTCTTCGCTAGCTAATGGCTATCAATTCGCTAGCTATTAGCTATCTATTCGCTAGCTAGCTAGTTTGCAATCTATTTGAGTTACTTCGGCGTTGAGTGAATGCTGGCGCGTGTGGCTGCCGCTGCTCACCCACAGAAAAAAACCTATACTGTGACTGTAAAGTGACCTTGAGAATTTTGAAAGGCGCTTAGCAGTCAAATGTATTATTATTATTAAAATAAAAAATATAAAAACAACAACACACCTAGGGAATGCAGTTTCTGTAGAAACTGAGTGCTGAAATGCTGAAGCTGAACTGAGGTGCTAAAAACTCAGAGACAAACAAATTTCACCACTCACATCGAGAGACAATTTGGAGTGTTTAATCAGCCTGCCATGCATGTTTTTCGAACGTGGGAGGAAAGTGGAGAACTCGTGGGGAACCCGGAGAAAACCCACACAGGAAGGTCAGAGCAGGATTATACAGACAACCTCTGACCTCATTGTGAGGTCAACCTGCTAACCACTCGACCACTAAGTTGCCCGACATTAAATATTAAGATAGAAATTAACTCATTGATTGCCATTGACAAGTTTATTCGGGAATTGAAAATATGACTTTGAGCGCCATTCCCGAATTTGTTCGGGTTTTGTTTGTTCTTGCTTGGGTGCCAATAAAGCGCTGGTCATGGCCTCTGACAATGTTTTACTTTTTTAGCGCTTTCTTCCACCTTCAGCTGTTGCTAAAGTGCTATATAAACAAATATGTATGTATTGCATTGTATTTTGGACAGACACCCTCATTTCAAGCTCATATAACTCCAGAATCCATATCATTTAATACTTAACTTTGAACAACACACCTAGGGAATGCAGTTTCTGTAGAAACTGAGTGCTGAAATGCTGAAGCTGAACTGAGGTGCTAAAGAAACAAGTGAAATGGAGAAAATGAATAATGTGATGAAAAAAAAACAACTAAATAAAATAACATTGAAGTATAATCCTAATATGATGAGAACTGTTAAAATCAGAGCGACCAATGAAAATATTGTAGCAGTTGAGGAATGAGAACACACGGTCGATTGGAGTACGTCTTTATTCCAACTGCTAACAAGGAGAAAGTGAAGTAAAACCGAAACTGCAGTGAAATATATGTGACAATAAACCCGCCCCCTCCCGTACACCTGCTGGGTGAGATGCCCGGTCCCAGTGCCCGCCACACAATAATATTTTGCCCTAGAGATTTTGTGGAAAATGCAGAATTGGTGATGGGGGAGAGGCAGTGCGAATTTGGTAAAGCTTCATAAAACAGGTGTCTAAGTCAAGGCCTGAGGGCCAAATCTGGCCCGCCACATCAATTTATTCTGTCCGTTATATCAAATTAAATGTGCAAAATTCCATGATGCTTGATTAAATCCAAATCAAAATTTCTAATTGTCCCATGTAAAGCACGATAAAATTAATTTTTGACTTCAAATTTGAAAACTAGTTATTCATTAATTGTTGTGCGCCCTGTATTTAACATTCTCTTGCAACCCCTAAGAGGAAACCGTAACTCCAATGTTTCCCCGTGGCAAAAAAAAAGACCTTCACACCCTTAATTTAGAAGGACAAAAAAGTGTCATCATAATGATAAGATGACACAAATGCATTTCTTGCAGATCAACATTCCCCTCAGCATGTACGCACTAAAGCGTCAATAATGCATGGGATACTGTTTGTGATGTCATTGCGTCTGCAGCTGGGGAGGAGATGATACTCTTCCTTTCAAAGCCTCCCGTGACTCAAAGAGCGGAAATTGCCACTGTGTGACAACACACTTTTGGCCACGTGAGGCCCGTTAGCGCTTACTTTGTGAATATTATGAGTGACGTTGAGGAAATGGATCAATATTAATGGGAGCTTAGCAAAACTGTCAATCGAACTGCTGAGTTTGAATCAACATTTGCTTTGTAAAACATGAAACAAGGTAGATATAATAACTAAACTGTGTTGACAACATTCGTACCAAAGTGAAAATGATATTTGGGGGAAGTAAAAATCTTTACCTTGCAAAGATAAAACTTGCAAATCATTTTTTTTCCCAATGCCCTTTGCCGAGGTGAGAAAGACTGTCAAAACAACTTTGGACGTGTTAAAGGTACACAAAAACAAAGATGACAATGGGCATATTTTAATCTCAAATTGAAATAGGAGGGATCGATTTGGGGTGCAGTATGTATTTATTCAAGTAAACGGCACATTTTTTTTTTCCTGAGGGGATGGAAAGTTTACTTTATGTTACTTTTATTCAAGTGTATGATAAGTGTTATTTTCATAAAGGAAAAAAGGGTGTCATATCTAAGTGCAGTTTTTCTGTATTACATTGATTACATATGTTTATTTATTCAAGTAGCAGACAATGTTTTGTTCTTCTGATGATACAAATAGAAGTTGTCGTTTCAATGTGTTATTTATTCAAGTTAAAAAAAAAACACATACAATATTCAAAGGACTGGCATTTATTTTGGAGGTGTGTATTTGAGAGGAGGCATTATCTAAGATATAAGTGGATAAGTGATATATTCCGAAAAGTGAGAATAAGTTAGGCATTGTGGTATTAAATATTGATCCATCTATCTATTTCACAAGGGTGGCTGGGGGTGCCGTAGCCTAACCCAGCCATTTTTGGGCAATAGGTAGGGGACACTCTGAACCAGTTGCCAGCCAATAGCAGGGAACTCAGAGAAAAACAAATTTCACCACTCACATCGAGAGACAATCTGGAGTGTTTAATCAGCCTGCCATGCATGTTTTTCGAACGTGGGAGGAAAGTGGAGAACCCGTGGAGAACCCGGAGAAAACCCACACAGGAAGGTCAGAGCAGGATTATACAGACAACCTCTGACCTCATTGTGAGGTCAACCTGCTAACCACGCGACCACTAAGTTGCCCGACATTAAATATTAAGATAGAAATTAACTCATTCATTGCCATTGACAAGTTTATTCGGGAATTGAAAATATGACTTTGAGCGCCATTCCTGAATTTGTTCGGGTTTTGTTTGTTCTTGCTTGGGTGCCAATAAAGCGCTGGTCATGGCCTCTGACAATGTTTTTTCCCTTTCCTTTTTTAGCGCGTTCTTCCGCCTTCAGCAGTTGTTAAAGTGCATTATAAACAAATATGTATGTATTGCATTGTATTTTGGACAGACACCCTCATTTCAAGCTCATATAACTCCAGAACCCATATCATTTAATACTTAACTTTTTTTCTGATGAAAGAATAGAGTCCAAGGTTTCTTACGCTGCATTGAATGTTTATGTAGTCCTAAAACTGAATATTCTGTGGATCCTGGAATTTGAGTGATAATGACAAAAACCCTGGCACTGGAGTGGTTACATTTTTGCACATTGTCTGGCAGTGAGTTAATTTTACTTGTGTTTATTACCAAATGTTTTTAAATCAATTCAATTATGTTGGATGGGTGTTCAAATGGGTGTTCAAAGATCATTGCTGATAAGCATTTATTTGCGTGACTATTTTACTCTTAATAGCTCATGGATAAACATTGCCAAAACCACGGTTTCGGTTTATTGTGACAATTGCCATCCTCTTCACTGGCATCTAAACCGAAACAGGTGGAGGAAAAACAGAAATTCAATAATACAGGAGCAAGATGATTAGCCTTGAACTATCACAAACGCCCCGCTCGGATATTCAGCCTTAAAGGTTCCTAACGGAGGCAAGTAATGAATGACATTTAAATGTTAAATAAATCTCTGTCTTATTGGCATTAATTAGGCAGATTAGAGGCAAATATCAGGAGGAAAATTCCAATGTTTTTGGTATTTCTCAAATCTTAGTGAGGTGCATTAGTCCTGCATTAGCCCATTACTCTTGATTCACCAGCGTAATCTCTTCAGTCAAAATAATAGGATAATTGTAAATTTGACAACCCGAATAACTGTCCCCGTGTTTGCCAGGGAGCATCAACACCGCGGTTTGCACTATTCGATGCATTTTGTGAGCGGCCGCCATAATGCTGGCCTAAATGATTCAAAAAAATATATTGGTCTATTTCAAGCCAGTTTATTCAGTCGCTCAAAAAAGAAGAAAAAGTATAACATGTGTTTTTCGCATTGGTGTCGCATTAACATATGCGGGTGGGCTCGATCGTCTATATTTGAGACGGCAGGCTTTGATATGTGGAATCATAATAAAGAATGTGACAAGTGTTTACAATTTACAATAGAACAAATCGTGAATTCCCATTTTTGTGATTTTATTTCTCTGTCTATGTTAACTAATTCACTGCCATTCCCAAATTTATTTGTGAATTGAAAGTATGACATAGGGCACCATTCCCACATTTGTTCAGATTTTGTTTTTTTAATTGCTGGGGTGCAGATAAAACGCTGGTCAGACCTCTGGCAATATTTTTTCTCCTTCCACAAGGAAACAGTATTTTCCTTTTTTTCCATGCTGCGATTTGTTCCAGCTTCAGCTGTTGTTAAAGCGCTATATAAACCAATATGTATGTCAAAGGTGTCAAAGTCAAGGCCCGCGGGCCAAATCCGGCCCGCCACATCATTTTTTTTCGGCCCGCGAAAGCAAATCAAACTTGTTAAATTCCATGATGATTGCTAAAATCTGAGCCAAAATTTCATATTTTTGGATGTCAACCACAATAAAAGTCATTATTCTTGACTTCAGATTTGAAAACGAGTTATTCATTAATTTGCTGTGTGCTCTATATGTAATATGTGAAGGGATTTAAACATTCGAGTGGGTTCCCCAAATTCATAACGGCCCTCGAGAGGAAACCATAACTACAATGTGGCCCGCTGCAAAAAATGACTTTGACACCCCTGATGTATGTATTACACTGTGTTTTGGACAGCCACCCTCATTTCAACCTCAGGAGAGTCAACTCCCTCCCAGCCCTGCCCCCTTGCCCCTTTCCACTGCCACACTCACCGAACTCTGAGTACACGCTACACGCTGTATTATCATCCTGAACTCTTTATTTCTTTTTTTCCTGCAAGACCTCACTTCAACCTTTTTTTTACTACACTACGTCACTTTAGATACTACCTCACTTTACATACGTCACTACCTCAGTTTACATACAACACTACCTCACTTTACATTCAGAAATTACATGTATTGTCTGTTGTCAATTGCCTGTCTTTTTAGCCACATTATAAGTGCCTTGCACACTGGGTTCGAGAGGACATTAATTTCACCTGTGCTGTGTGTCATGCATATTAGCATATTTGATAATAAAGTTGACTTTGAGTTTGATATAACTCCCGACCAAAATAATTTAGGAATTAACTCTTTTTTTCTGATGAAGGAAGAGAGTCTAAGGTTTCTTACGCTGCATTGAATTTTTATGTATTGCTAAAACTCAATATTCTGTGGGTCCTGGAATTTGAGTGACAATGACAAAAACCCTGGCACTGGAATGGACAAATTTTTGCACATGTCTGGCAATGAATGAGTTAAACTGAGATTCAAAACAAAAAAACTGGGGTATCACAGAATACCACCAAGGCTCAAATCCGCTAAATTCCCATAATTCATTTGAGGGAGGCTGTTGACATGGCATTTTGTCGAGGTTTTGTTCTGGTCGGCAACAAAACTCGAATCACTGATTCTCCACACATCGTGTCCATTTACTCAAACACAGATGGGGAAGGATTTTATTTGTACAGACATTGCAGCGTGATCGCAAATCAGTCGACTGGAATGTTAAATGCTTTAATACAACGGTGCTCTAGTTTGAGTTAGCAACAAGGTCAAACAGATTTAGAATTGACCGCAGTTTTTAAATAGGTGACCACTGTTATCTGTATTTTACAAAATGGCGTCAGACAGCAGGTCTTCCTCTGTGACAATTACACACTTGGCTGCTGTTTTGGTCAGTAGTAAGTTCAAACGGGCTCAAATGTTCACAGACAGAAGCCATTTCGATCGGTGGCGACTTAATTTGGCTTAAAACTGCCCCCCGCAGTGAAACAACCCCCTACCTACATATCTGCAGTGCTGCGTTTGTTCCAAAATTACCAACAGCGGTTTTACCCACATCTGTTGCAAAGCCAGATGCTAGTTGTAAAGCCATTCAGACTAATAAGGCCCTCTGTGTGGATGTTAGCGTTTATGAGATAATTACAAGTTCCAAACATTTTTTTTGTGAAAGTGAATTTTTAGCATGTCTTTAATGCCTGACAGAGACGGAATGCAGGCCCAGAATTTACTTGACGAATGGCCACAAGTTGAGGGAATATAGTATGGAACTGTAACAATTTGAGTTGACTGGCATGTCTTCAAGAAACTTTTCCCCACACTCAAAGACGCAAAAACAGACGTGTCTATGCCGACAGCTGAATGCATGGATGTTATGCACAAGCACATTTGATGAGCCGATTCATTCTCGTTGTTTCAAGTAAGAAGTGAATTCTTTTGCAGAGAGCATCTGTCACAAATTGATACTTTAGAGCGGCCTGAATAACACCGCAGCTGCTCTGATATCAGCTTGCAAAATACACCGTTTAGAAGCTTTGAAACACAGTTAGCCTTGGCCTCGACAGCCGTTACTCCCACCGTTATTCAAAATAAAACAGTCCTGAGAGCCATTCAAAAAGTTCTAATTAATAGCTTCTTGTCAGAAGCATTGCATATTTACCTTTGCTGGGATAAGATCAGCGTGAATCATCCACAGATAAAGCGATCTTCATTCTTTATGATGAAACTGACACAATGTTCAATGACTTGAAAAACACAATTACCACCATTTTGGTTGTTCATCTCATTTCCTCCCACCGACGCTCTTAAGCGTTAGTATGCACCACGGCGTCCACTCCAAAGTTAAGCCTTCATCCCTGTTAATTGTTTTAATAATTTATTGCTATATGACTTCATTTCAAAACTATAATAGCCATAATCAGACACTGAAATCATCACAATTCTATTAAAAAGGCATTTTGCAGATGCCACGTCTGCTCTGTGGACAACCTGTGGTGAGGTCGAGATGTCAACCGCAATGGGATGGTGTCAGTCAAAGTTCAGATAATTACAGCAGGGAGAAAAAAAGCAGGCTTTGATTTAAGTGTGGCATTTACTTGTTAATGTGACTAACACGATTAGTTTAGTCTTGTGAGGAAAACGGGAGACATCTGTCGAGGCATTGCATACTGTACACTTCTTCAGGTTGATGGCATACAATCTGATTAATTGAAGTGTGGCGGTTACCAGCTTTACACTCTGAAGACAGCCAGATGGGATGTAATGCTGATTGCTTAATGTTACATTTAAAACTGGATTTGCAATGCATGAAATCGCTGAATGTCTTGCTTTAGTACTTGTCTGGATTCTGTATTTCTCGTTGAATATCTTCAAACTTTTTTTTTCTCGATATGGGGTTGATTTATTATGGATTGTAGAATAGTACTAGAAATAAAAGACAAAAATGAGTCTGAAGATAATCCATCAGAAAGAGGCAGATGAAGATCATGGCGGGACTATGAAAGAGTCGGCGTTGCCCACGTTGCCCTGAGCACTGCTCTCTACATGGGAAACATCACAAATCAACTCACATTTGCATTTGTAATTACACAAGCAACTATGCCGCACCGGTTTAAAGTGTCTGACAGCAATAAAGGGAGAGTGGAGTATCATGACCTATATAGTCAAATACTTTGCGCCACTGAGCCAAAGGGAGCTCATAACAACTGTTTCGAAGCCCACTGGTAAGACGAGCTGTAGTTCTACCACAGTGGATTTGATGGATGGAAGGATGGATATAAAGATGGATGGCTGGATGGATAACAGAGACCTCATTAAAGCCAATGCTGTGTGCAGAGTTCCTGGAGGAAGGCCCAATGGGTCTCCCAAGCATGATGGGCTAGTCAATATGTTGAAGCCACATCCCAAAAGAAGCTCAGCGGCAAGAGCGAGAATCTCACGGGACAGCATCACACTCTTACTTTCTGCACAGCTCAACATTCAACCCACCTATACATTGTAGAGTGGTTTTTGCTCATCTTGTTTCAAAACACTGCACGAGTGATGATACTGCACACAGACACACGAGGTGTTTTTATATCTGCTTATCGAGCACTCAGTGGCATCACTGCAGTGGATTTGCACTAGAAAACATAAGCTGTGTCCATCCCTGAATAAATTTGCAACAGCAAGGCCCACGCTGGGCATGGACGTTGGTGTTAAGGCTATTGTTAGCTTAAAGTGATCTGGCCTGACATTGCGACAGCATTGTTCAAGTGTAAAACACCCACTCGTTGTCACAGGTTTCAGAAAAAGAGCTACATTTATGATGTTTATGAATGACACACATTATTCTGCCAAAGATGGAAGATTGTATTTGAGGTGTGGTATTAATTCAAGGTGATTTCTTTCCCAAATAGAGAAAACGGAGGCTACTTTCAACCGTCATCTATTACCCAATAGTTTAGCCCAAGTGAGCCTCAATCTGCACCTAAAAGCTAGCAACCGCTCATTTGATGACAGTGATGTTAAAATCTTCGTGGAAAAAAATATATGGTTTGAAAGAGGAATACAAGAAACAATTTTTGTAATACAGAAAAACTCTTCACTAAATTGCCATGGTGGTTTAAAGGACAACCAACACCATTTTTTTAGTTTCATAACTGATATCATAAAAACATTTTATAGCATCTAAAATACCCAAAACACGCAGGCTGATATTTTTAGTAAAATGCAAAACACCAATAAAAATGAGTTAAAGTGTCCCAAACTTCAAAATGACCTCGGGATGGCGAGTTTCAGAAGTTCCCGCCCCCTTGTTCGTGACGTCACACAAAGACGACTTTAACTTGCTCTAGAATCAAAACAATGGCTTCAGATTCGGAGAAGATGCTTTCTTGTTACTCATCCAGTTATAAATATGATTCAAATAGTTCTGAAAAGGAAAGCATACATGTTTGCAATCGATTAAAGAAGTCCTTATGGATTATTTTGAGGCGTCTGGACTCCAATGTAGCGTCCCGGGAAATGCACAAGATGGCACCCAAGCTCCATTGGAAATAGGCTGATTTGTCTGCTGGGAATTTGTGTCAACTAGTATCAAATAGCAAAACACAACAATTTACCATGGCGTTATTTATGTGTTTTCCTTCTAATTTCAGTGACGTGAGGACTCGTCACCAACTCAAAAACAAGACTTCCTGAATATTCAGCGCAAGTCTTAAAACGTAATATATAGCTATATGCCGTGGAGTCTTTGTAAAATATGCTCAGTAGAAGTCATTTCAAGTGATTTTACAAATTATGGACACAACTTGTCCAGGGACAACCGACGCGGTTGTCCTTTAAGAGAGGTTTTGTGCAATCTGCTGATAGGGTGAACGATAACAATTGAAATGCGGATTGATTCTGCAAGTTTAAATGCTTATCTTTCCAAAATATTGATAGATTTATGAATCCTACGACCTTGGGGACATTCAACCTTGGTTATTTCAGTACTTCTGTTGACACAAACACAGACAAAAGCCGCACAAAAATAACATGACTTCAACCACTAGTCTGAATTAAATCCCAAACAGAACGTGTGATTCGAGGCTGACAAGATGGCAGGCTTGTTTTGTATTCAGATCGGAAACTTTTAAGGCTTAAGGTGTCTTGTTCTTGTTGTTTTCTTTTTTTCTGCGTCGAAAAGAGCAACTACGCTGGAGGCGCGACACCGAGCTTTAATTTACGAATTACATTTCCATATACATAATGGGGTCAGACCATGAAAAGCAGATTGACAAGAGACAGAGGGCAGGTACTTGTCATTCTTTTTCCTCAAATGACTTTTAAATGGATTGGATTGGATTGGATTGGATATGCCTTTATTAGTCTCACAGTGGAGAAATTTACATTTCACAGCAGCAAAGTGATGAAAGGAATGAAAGTAGAAAAACGAAATACATGAGCTGCTGGAAAGGCAGCCACTCTCGCGGCGCCGTCGTAAATGAGAAACAGCCCTTTGGCCCATTTTATTTTTTTTGTCTTTTGGCTGAAATAACACTTTGATGCTGTTTGTGCGCCGAATACCTAGTGCTTGGAGGCCTTTGAGATCTTAACACCAAATGACAAAACCAAACAGCAACTCTCTGCAGACGTTAGCACATTAGAATGCAGGAAGAAGAAAAAAAACAAGGAAGTATGAATGTTTCTAATCAAATGGGTGACGGAAATGGTTTTCTTGGAACAAGATAACAAGTGGTCCTCAAGGAACTGAGTCATTCATTGCAGCAAAAAGTGCAAGATCAGCATAACCTTCTGAATGTCCTGGAGATCCTAAAGCATCAGGCTTACAAAAAAGCTAGGATAGGCTCTAGTTCACCCGAGACCCTAATGAGAACAAGCACAATAAAAAATGGATGGGTGCACATATTTTGTACATCTGTGAGAGTATGAGCCATCACTACACACTCATCAAGCTCATTTCAACCAGAATTAAAGTTTGAACCTTTTTTTGAAGGATGATGGTAACATGAGTGAATGAAAAAATGCTCCCCTGGAGCAACAGGGTGGATTCGTGGTTGGCGTGGGTGTGGATAGAATGTGACTTGAGCGCATGGGGAGAATGTGTGACTCAATGCGCCAATTTGGACATCCATCATAACGCAAAGCATCATCACACATTGGTATCCCCAGCCAGTGTGGCATTTTTTGGCACATTTTTTTCCGTCTCACGACACACTCCAGTACCACAGTATTTACTGTGTTTGATTTGATTGGTCCATATTTGTGGTAGTTTGAAAGTGTTTTTATATTTAATAGAATTATGACTATAACGCTGCGATACAATAAGTTACTGATAGACAATGGCACGTTCAGACGTTCAGAAATTCAGCAGATATTTCTTTCGTAGAAACAGAACTCTCATGTCATGCCACTTAGCAGTTTTTTTGACAACGATACTAGTGCAGCGTGTTCTACCGGAAACAAATTCCTTGTGTGTTCTACATACTTGGCAATAAAGATGATTCTGATTCTGATTCTGATTCTGATGTAACTGAGTACCATTTGTAATATTCCTAGCTATAGTATGATAAGCCATGCTCAAGGATACCGCTTCAAATGGCTGCTTTCAACAAGCTTGCGAGGCATTGTTTGACTGTGAGTGCATAAGGCATCTAGACATTTATATGCATGCGGTTAATGATCTCTGACCTATATGCTCTTGAGTTTTAATAGCAGTGAGGAAGGGGTTGGCTGGGGGGTTGAAATAGTACTCAAGTCACTGAACGTTCCGTACTCACTCTGCAATGAAGTTCCAAGCCATGCTGCGGCAGAAAACAAAAAACGATTTCATCTGTGAAAGTCCCGTACTCACAATTATTGGTGGCGAGTGGTGAATGTAAACATACTCTAAATTGATTTGGGGTAGGCCCAGGACATGATTTGTTGATTGAGTGTTCTTTCGTTTGGCATTCACCACATACAGTGATCTGCACCCTACCAGCCTTGAAATGAAGTCCCGTCTCTAATTGCAATCAATGCTTTTACTGTGTTTATGATTACTTTGATTCTATTTTCTTCACAATTCACAAGAATTTTTGAGCTGTTGAGATGAACAAACTGAAAAACCCGAACTCCCTGATAATGAAATATGCCCTTGCATTGGGATGAACAAAGACTCAAAAAGTGCTAAGTGTCCTCTAAGTCTTGAGGTTTAGGGTATTTTAACCAATGTGGGTCACAGCAGCGAAATTGACACAACTGGTGCTTAACAATTGTAAAAAAAAAAAAAAAATAGAGAGATAGATGTAGATATATACTGTATAGATATATAGATGTAGTATATAGACCGACGAACTGTCGGACCGACGTACCGAAGGACGGGCCGACCGACTGAGGGACCGACCAGACAAACAGTCAGACAGATATTTTTAATGGAAAAAAAACAGCATGCGTCACTGGATAAGCAACCTAAAAAATAATCCAAAGATGACCAGCTACATAACGGGGCGCTTTTGCATTGTCCTTATTAATAATTAATAATGTCGAATATATGAGAATGTCTCTCACAGTGAGTCAGTGTACTCAGTTCGAGGGTGGTGAGAGGTTGAGAAGGAGAGGAAGAGTTCCCTCAAGATAGAAAGTGGCTCTTTGATTTTGGTCTCCCTGGGGCTATTTATGGGTACGGAACAAATTTGGTTTAGGGCCGAGCGTGTTCGTTTCAGCGGGGAGCTGGTAAACGTGGAAATGTGTGGTGACTGGTGTCAGTCTCAAACGGGAGGTGTTAGCTCGCGAGCTGGCAAACACGATGACTGATCCTGGGCCAGCTGTTTTCATCAGCGTCAACACTGAGCCTTCAAACAATGGTGGCATTTAGCAGACCGAGCAGATCATTTGTAGATCAACTCGTTTGATAAGGTACAATTTTTTTGGGTGTGTGTTAACAGCTGCCAGTAAAATGGTATGCTCAATTTGGGTTGATGGAAATACATTTTCTTTTCTGATTCCCTCCCCCCCAAGAAAAAGATTGGCCTACAACTACTGTTTAACAAGTTACTTCCAATATTTAATAATGTACATTTTATTACAGTGATACCTCGGTTTACGAACCCCTTGGCTTATGAACTTTTCGGATTACGAACGTTACATTTATGAGAATTTTATCTTGGCATACAAACTATTTTTCGGGATACACACGGAGCTGCCACAATGAGTGACAATGAGCTAAACAGAATACAATTGATGAGGAAAAAGGTAAAATTAGCGCAGAGAAAGCGCCTCCAAGGGATCATTCCTCAAGATGGTGAAAGAAGAAGGTTACATTCCTCATCAAGTGTTTAATGCTGATGAAACCGGCCACTCCATTCCATCAAGCCATCAACAACCATCACAAAGGTAAATAAAACAACTTTATTATACAGTACAGTTTATTGCTTTAATTATAATACCATAGCACATTTATTATACATAAAATAGGGTATATTTTGTGTAGTTTTAAGGCTTAGAAAATTAGAAAGTAGAAAATTATGTTTTATGGGGACCTGGGAACGGATTATTCACATTTTAATGGTTTCCTATGGGAAATTAATATTTGGGATATCCACTTTTCGCCTTACACACTGTCTGGGAACCAATTAAGTTCGTAAGCCAAGATATCACTGTAGTTACTTTCAGTTGAAGGTAACAGGATTTTATCATCCATGTCGAGTATTTCTCATTTGCTTTCGCAGACAAAAAAATCCTGACTGTAAAAAAAATCTCTCTGCTTCCTCCATTTTTATCTTTCATGCAGTCGAAAAGTGACAGTGCTCATAACGTGACGTCACTTTCCCGAGATGGAATGCTGATGAAATGAGATTATTTCCCAGAGATAAATAAATGTTAGATTCGATGTGACTGTTAATTATTCATTCTGAGAGTAACCCATCATCACTCGTGACAGCCAGGATGGGAACACATTCCCAGACTAACTGTAATAATATTAGAGAAATATATCACGTTAAATTACTCTGTTACAGTCAAAATGTAAAAATGAAAATCCTACGCTATGCCTACCATTGCTGGCGACGAGTTCAGTGTTGACCCAACCTCAGCCGAGATTGGCTACAGTTCACTCGCAATTTAACTCATTCACTGCCATTCACAAATGTATTCCTGAATTGAAAATATGACGCATAGCGCCATTCCTGAATTTGGGTTTTGTTTTTTCATGCTTGGGTGCCGATAAAGCGCTGGCCATGGCCTCTGGTAATGTTTTTCTTTTACACAAGGGGGCATCATTTCCCTTTGTTCCATGTTAGCGCTTTGTTCCAGTTTCAGCTGTTCAAGCGCTATATAAACCAATATGTATAAATTGCATTGTATTTTGGACAGCTGCCCTCATTTCAAGCTCATATAACAACAGACTCATAACATTTAGGCATTAACTCTTTTTTCTGATAAAAGAAGACAGTCTAAGGTTTTTAATGCTGTACTGAATGTTTATGTAGTCCTAAAACTCAATATTCTGTGGGTTTTGGAATTCAAGTGAGAATGACAAAAACCCTGGCACTGGAGTGGACACATGTTTAATAATAATAATAATAATAATAATAATAACAATAATACATTTCATTTATAAGCGCCTTTCAAAACTCTCAAGGTCGCTTTACAGTCACAGAATACGTTTTTCTGCGGGTGAGCAGCAGCAGCCACACGCGCCAGCGTTCACTCAACCCGCAAGTAACTCAAATAGATAGAAAGCTAGCTATCTAGCCAACACATCGGTGCTGCTTCTTCCTCTGTCGTCGTTCTATGAGCATAGAATTAAAGGGACGAAGGCAACTAAAAAAAAAATAGCGCTGTTGTGTGTAAAGGTAGAGGTGACCCGTGCAATATTTTACAGTGGCATCTGGCAGTGAATGAGTTAAATGAAGACAAGATAAATGTATAGATGAAAAAAAAGACTGAATCAGACCTGGATTAGAGTCTTGAGATCAACTGTGTTTGTACTTCTCGGCTCCTTTTTACTGTAAAAAAATGATTAGATAAGATTGATATACGCAACATGGAGGGTGGATAAAATGGCCGCAAATGCTGCCACTCGCAAATGAATAACTATGGATAGTTTTTGATTCACGACAGACTTCCGATGATTAATTGAATAATCCCCGACCTGCGCGGCGGCCATTCTCATTAATAAAGCAGCAGGGCCTAGCGTAATGACAACTATTGAGAAAACTAGCCTGAATCTATCCCGAGGCTTCCTGTCAGAGGGCAATGCCCTCCAATGTGCTGCATTCAGCCAATGATAATTGCTCTTTCTTTATCGTCTTTTGACCTCATCTCATTTGGAGCTTTATTGTATTTGAGAAGTCCTGATTGCCTGCCCCGTGTTCATTTGTCTTGCGCCGAATACAGATGTGCTCCATCGAATGCGTCTGCATAATGGCCGTCATAACAGTCCATCATCCCTGCTCCCATTCCGCTTTACATTCTTTTTTTTTCCTTTTTAAATGCTTCGTCTTGCGTATCTTCACTTGGGCTTTATGACATTATTTCAATTTGCCAGTCTGGAAGTGTCCGATAAAGAGTATTGTCGTTCATCGAATGTTTTCTGTCCATTCTGCTGAAGTTAGTTGAAGCAAATATCTGAATGTCACACGACGCTCATGTGTTTGTTGTTTATCCTCCAGCCAAGGTTGACGCCGCAACTCAATGAATGTTTTTCTCCGGCGTAGTCGCTTCTTCTGCCAGCGTGATTATTACAAATGGATCGCTTTATCGAGGGATATTACCGTCCAATGTCCTTCCTTGATGTCCTTCTCATTGGACTCGTCACAAAGACTGTCATGCGATTCACAAGTGCGAGGGCGCCGTATGTCACCAGAATTGACTTTCAATGACAGCCACGCCAGAAAAACTCGTACAAGGGGTACGATTTACTCACGTAACGGCACGGATGGGGCAACACACGATAGTGAATATTAATGACATGTAGAAAATGCAAACGTGACATGAGGGGACGTTCATGTTTGATGAAGAATGACTCCTTTGGAATCGGATGTAAAAATATAAACGCAAACTGAAAGATTAGCTGAGATTTCACTCATTGGATGTGTTTGACTTTGACGGTTCTACTGCGATTTATACCAAGGACAATTTGATAACTTTGATGGAAATCAGTTGAGGAAAAAAAAAACAATGACAAAAAATAAATCAATGATGGTTATCGGAAAGTATTCATCGCGATCAAACATTGGCATAAAAATATAATTATCCACCATACCTGTTGTCTTGAATGCTGTAACGCAGGGGTGTCAAAGTCATTTTTTGCTGCGGGCCACATTGTAGTTATGGTTTCCTCTCGAGGGCCGTTATGAATTTGGGGAACCCATTTGAATGTTTAAATCCCTTCAAATATTACATATAGAGCACACAGCAAATTAATGAATAACTCGTTTTCAAATCTGAAGTCAAGAACAATGACTTTTATTGTGGTTGACATCCAAAAATATGAAATTTTGGCTCAGATTTTAGCAATCATCATGGAATTTAACAAGTTTGATTTGCTTTCGCGGGCCGAAAAAAATGATGTGGCGGGCCGGATTTGGCCCGCGGGCCTTGACTTTCACACCTGTGCCATAACGGATAACAAATTGACTCCACAGACCATTAATCCGATCGTGTTTTTTTTCTGTGGGTTTCGTTCTGAATGTTTTAACATCCGGTAGCTCGTGTCCAAGAGATCAGAGAAAATGCTGCCCAAATGAGTTTGGCCACTGCGTGAATAAGATGTGAACTTATACTCTGTTTTGGATCCAATGAAATCAGAATGTGACTCATCAAGGAGAAATTCAACACAAACCACCGCATTCCAAATGTAACATTATCTACAATTCCACACACACTTTTCAACAGAGGGCTTTTTTATTTTCAAATTAATTCTAGAAATCTTTGGAGTCCATGCTGATTGCCAAGAGGCAAATTTGAGTTTTCATCAGGATTCTAATTCAATAGAAATGATGGAATTATAGTTGATATTCTCCTGCGAATCAGTGACTTTTTTGTGGTCTTTGTCCGGGCTGTGTTCTTTTGTGTTCGTTTCAGAAAGTGGCTATTATGTTATTGGCTTGTGGATTGTGCCTTTATGCTGGATGGATTCAACAGTCAAAGCCCAGTCAGGCATTGCGCTGTGATGCCAGCACATGTGAATGAATGTTTGTGTCACAAGCGTGGAAATTAAATGCATTACCAAATTCATGGGTGATTTTTATGGGTGAAAAGTGGGAATCTAACAGAAAAATAGCAAAAAATGTGCTACACTTGACATCAATGGGCTGCTGGGGCGTACCGATGCGTAATGTTTCATAACAGATCATTCCATAGGTTTGTCACGGAGTGTAAGAGAATTCAACTTTGTGCTTTAAACTTGGGAAGAATTTAGGCACGGGTTGCTTATTAATGAGGCTGATGGATTCTGGCAAAAAAACAAAGCAAGAGCCTCTGCGTGACCTCCTTTCAGACGATGAGGACGGCAAGCCCCTAAAGGGAAAAGAATGGGGTGAGGTCAAGGTCTGGCTAAAAAGGCAAATGATGGAATTTCTCCATTGTGAGACAAATAAAGGGTTTCGTATCTTATCCTGTAAAACTGTATCATGCTTCAATGTGAACCACGGCCAGAAATTGTTTGTTTTGCAATGCTCTTTTTACATGTGTATATACACTGCCAGACGATGTGCAAAAATGAGACCACCCCAGTGCCAGGGTTTTTGTCATTGTCACTCAAATTCCAGGACCCACAGACCATTGAGTTTTAGGACAGCATAAACATTCATTGCAGCATAAGAAACCTTAGATTCTCTTCTTTCATCAGAAATAAAGAGTTAATTCTTAAATTATATGGGTCTGGAATTATATAAGCTTGAAATGAGGGCGGCTGTCCAAAATACAATGCAATACATACATAATGGTTTATATAGAGCTTTAACAACAGCTGAAGCTGGAACAAAGCGCTAACAAGGAAACAAAGGGAAATGCTGCCCCTTGTGGAAGGGAAAAACATTGCCAGATACCATGGCCAGTGCTTTATTGGTACCCAACCTAGTAAAAACAAAAACAAAACAAATTCAGTAATAGTATTCTACGTCATATTTTCAATTCCTGAAAAAAATTGTGAATGGCAGTGAATAACTTCAGCTTTGACAGCTTTTTAAAATATGACATTAAATGTGGTTGCTTGGTGGGTTTTTTTCCGGGTACTGGGGTTTCCTCCCACATTTCAAAAACATTCATAGAGGCTCATAGAATACTCCACATTGTCCCTAGGTGTGAGTATGCGCATGGATGGTTGTTTTTCTGTGTGTGATCTGCAATTTGCTGGCAACCAGTTCAGGGTGACCTCCATCTACTGTCCAAAGACAGCTGGGATAGGTTACATCACCCCCTGCGAGCTTTTTAAGGATAAGGCAGATCAGAAAATGGATGGATGGACGGTGGAATATGAGCGTTCACCTTCTACTGAAAGTTGGTACAGTCCACAATTGACCAAATATGCAAATTTGTGATAATTTCAGAGTGTGGTAGCCATGTTTTTGCATTGAATCATGTTTGATTAATTCATACCCCCCCCCACCCTTGAGACTTGGCAGAACGCCTTCATATGATTTTTTCCCCAAATGAATACAAATTTCTACGGATGATAACATCAATTAAATGATTTGTTTGCTGGCAGAAAATCCTGGAGCTCATAAGTAGACCACAATTTTCTTCACCTTGGCAAACTGAACCAAACTATTTTCTGTGAGCACTTATTCGACGTGATGAAAAGATTTGCCTTGGCCCATGTCATGGTAAAAGTGAAATGAAAATGGCCTGGACTTTGCTAAAGCTTGAAATTCAATAAAAAAACATAACTTACATTTGGAATTGCACTCTTAAATGCCTACGGAATATTATAATTTTTTTAGAGTCGATGTGCAAGGCTATTACAGCTCCAAGTTATCCACCCCCCCCCCCAAAAAAAAAAAAAAAAAAAAAAAGAAACACCATATTTTCATTCAACTTGAGGCTTAAACTAAATGGTTTGATTGAAGGCTGGAAAAAAAGAAATGAGTGCACATTGATAAAACTTGAAACAAGCAAAGCAGGTTTTACAGAAAAAAATAATAAGCTGAATGGAATATTGATGTGAGAATGAAGATATCTTTTTTTTTGCTTTGCTCTACACGTTATGTTGAGCTTCTAAAATTCACAGAGTCACGAAGGAAAAAATACAAAATCTGAAAGCACACATTTCTACGCTATAATCTTTTTAGATGAGAATGTCGCAGTCCCACTGAGTCTCTGTAGACCTTGTGGGTGATAATCAGTCATTACTGCTCCCTTGCCAAATTATTTATTTCGCTGCATTCACGCGATTCATCATTTATTTGACAGTTGTTATCTATTATGTTGTTCCATTCGTATGACCAAGAATGGGCGATTTTATGCAACATTAGCCATCCAGCATCTGACTGTGACTCTATGCTTCCTCCGCTAATCTGCAATTGCACGGGCGGTTAATTGCAAGATATTGATACTAATAACACGGTGGCTAACGGCTGGCATCGTAAACATCAAATATTATCCAACATGAAACGGGACAAAACTATTTCGGCCTGCACTGTAAATCGAGTATGGAATCGGTAATCTTTCAGGAGCAATCTGTGTTTAAAACATGGCATAAAATTGACAGTGGTGAGCCGTGCCAGTCAACTCTAGGCCTTCAGTAGTGCTACGTCTGAATAAATTCGCAGCTGCCACTGTAAAAAGTGTGGAGTGATTTACTACACATCATGTACTGTACTAGAGGGTACAGTTAGCCAGGGAAGAACTTGTCAAGACAGAAATACTGTCATTAAACTGATATCAGGTCAGAAGTCACTTCGCAGAAACTATTGAACACAATGGCAAAGCATGCATCAACAATCACCTCATCAAATTGCAAAATTTTAATTGCTATCCGACCTTAATGATGTCCATTTTTTCTTGAAAAGTCGTTCTTGAAAACGGCTTTACCAGTAAACCTGCAACCAAATCAATTTCTTCTCCCCGTTCAGTTATTGTGGTTTCATAAAACCACAATTAAATCAACACAACAATGTATTTGCTTATGCAGCTCGTTACCGATAGTGTGCTAGCTCTGGCCAGTATGCTTTGTCACTAGCGGCTAGGGTTACTATGATTGACTGGTGACTAGCCAATGATGGTTTGCGAAAACTTTGACATTACCCAGGTCAGATTCCGAGTTGGTGATGCACAGGGCCTGCTCCTTGTGCATCAACAACTCAAAATCTGATTGGTTAAAGCGCCAGACATGAGTTAAAGCAACATCATCGACAATGCATTTAATGCTCCAGGGCCTGCAGAACGGATGTTGAAGGCAGCCAGGCAGATTTCTGACGCTGGTGACAAATGATGGCTGAAATGTGATTAGTTAAATACTTAAATAGGAAAACACACATCTGGAAGCAGCACAACAGGGGAAAAGCAATGAAAGGAAGCGGAAAGTAAGTAAAGTAAGTAAGTAAATATAATCAGCATCAGTCTGTGATTCAGATATTTTTAGGCCAGCAGAGAAGGCTTTTCAGGCCCTGATGGCCCACCTATAAATATATTCTAATATATAATATGGCCTACCTATGAATATATATAAATCATAATCTCAGTCATCACTTGATATTCTCAAATGTCTAAAAAGTAATCGAGGAACGCATCGTCAGTCTGTCAGTAAGCTTCCGTCAGTATTTCACATGAGCCAAGTCCAGAATCACCATCAACTGTGCATATATTCACATTCATTCATAACTTTGTCACGATACTTGACTAAGTCAAGGTGATGTTCCAGGTTGTGTACAAACGTGGATGCATTGGCTGCTTTGAATCACAATGCCCCTCAAACAGAAAATACGATGATGTTGGAAGAGGTGGCAAGAATGTTGTTTTTAAAGAAGGCAAAATTGGAAGGAGCATAACAAGCAGGAAGTTGTGCGCACACTGCTTTTCACAGTAGTTACCGATCCACTTTGTCCGTAAACTCCCAGGAGACTGTACACAAGTGGAGCATGAATGAGGCTTCAGAGAAAAGGTTGCCATACTTTGAATTATTTTTTACCTCCCCACACGATGTGAAGCCCTGCTGTCTAAGCGTGATTGAGACATTCCAGCAAAGTCAGGTTAGCGTCATCGTACTCCCTTAATGGGCGTTGAGACGAGAATGGTAATCGGTGTCAGGGGCTGGCAGGAGCACAAGGCGCGTGTTTGTTCATAAATATCTCCAGCCGGCATTACTCCACTTGCTGTAGCACCATAATCATCAATCACGGCCTCTCCGTCCCACTTTAGAGCAGGCGCGCTGTGCGCCCTGCCCTTACGCCTTCGAGTACATAAAGGTGGGAGTTTGAAAGAATGTGTGCAAAGGGATTGTCACAGCTTGGAAACATCTATTTCCAAACATCCTCACCTTGTCTTTTGGACATTGCTTGCACCAAGGTGAGGCTTTGGAGCATGTTTAAAGCATGTTTCGATTCTTTCTTGTTCAGTGGAAACAGGTAAGAGGTTAATAACTGGAATGACGCAGGATGGGTTTAGTGGAGCTTCCATTTGTCTCTGTCTGCTGTTATCTCACTCTCTTTAGGGGGAGTTGAACAAGACGAGCTTCTAGATGGGGGAAGATCCCGAACAGATGACGAGGGCCATTGTGGACTTAGATTATCAGACACAATATAGTTTTTTTTCCCTTTCCACCTCGCACCATTATTTCAAGGAGTACACAATCTCTCTTTTGTCGCCTCCCTTTCAAAACATCCTTGACACGCTGAATTTGCAAAACCACATGAAACTTGTTGATCCTAAAGAAAACGCTTACATAACCATTGCGGTGCTAAGTGTTGGATCTTATCTAATCTCTTTTTTTCAACAGGCAGGCTTTGGTGCATCTCGTCGAGTTTTCGCACCAAGTTTACCCACCCTTTGTCAACACGAGTAGTGTTTGTAATTGCTTCTTTGTTGATGAGGAGACAAGGCAGCCTCACGTACAGTACTAATCAACAATATCCTTGTGGTGGACAACAAAAAAGTCAACTCTCGCATTCAAATCTTAATTCTAATCTCTACACGGTGAGGAGCGTGTTATGCTCAATTAAATGAACTCTTCATCGGTAACACACCCACTTAGAATCCACAAGTTCTCAAGCCGGATGGGTGTCTAGTTATCAAACTCACCTCCCGAAGTTCCTTGGCCACATCTTTGAGCTCTCTGAGAATTCCGTCCAGCTGATCAATCACCATCTTCATGTGGCTGCGGATGCGTTCTCTCGGGCTAGGGGTCTCAGAGGTATCCCGGGCCGAAGCTCTGCTGAGGGACATCCTTCACAAGGTGACGTGGGGCCAGTGGCCTACAGGCTGAGGGCGTGGGGCAGCCGAGTCGGGGTCCATGTCTTTGGCTACCAGGAGCCTCAGTGCTACTGATCCGAACAGGGGGCCCGGCCACGCAGGGAGACCTCAACATCTTAAAAGCACCTGGACGACCAAAACACCTTTCCTCGCTTCGTACACTCGGCACAGGGTCGCTCTCTGGCAGCGATGCAGTCCGTCCAAAATCGGGGAGAAAGTGAGTGCGGGAGAAGTCAAACACGATAAATCCATGGAAAAGTGGGAAAAAAGTAACAAAGCTGGAATAAAAAAAATCTTACATAATCACACTGAGCCAACTCATCTCATGCGTCAGTGTGTACTACTCAAATGGTTCGAGAGGAGATGCTATTTAAAACACAGTTCTACTCGGTAAAGAACGTTTTCCTTTTGCACTTGAAAAAGACGGCAACATTAAACCGTGAATACAACTTTTTGGGGATTAAATATGTAGACTTGCTGATGGTTATGGAAAAAACCTGGATATTCCATTTGATGTCAGAGGTCATTTAAATCAAACTTCCGATCCTTTGCAGATGACAAATCAATAATGACGTGTTTCAGTTGTTGGCAGGGAGAAGATAGATGGACCGATGTGGGACTTTTCCTGGAGAATCCCCTTCCCAATAGAAGGATTTATTCCAGGTGGCGTAGGATCAGGGGGAATTAATTCATAAGCCTACAAAACTGCTTGATGTTTAAATTAGTTAATATATATATTTATATAAAATGGCAGATGAGAGACAGTTATCGAGCGGGATTTTGAGTCAAATGAGTGACAAAATCCCGGAATCTGGGTGGTACTCAATGCCCAAGACAGTCCAGAGGGGTGTGACCCCCACCCGCTACCACTCTCCCCCTTCAGACACAAAAACGCTGGAAGAGAAAGTGACTCTCCTCTATCTCCCTCAGTTGTTGCTAAGGGAACCAGGTCTTCCTCTTCTTGCCTTGATTGGTTAATTATTTTACTTCTGTATGTGGTTTCCTATGCAGACTCTTCTTTCTGAGAGACGTCCAACGGGATGCGATAAATCCAAAGAAAGATTCCCGGTGGAGTTCCTCCCCGAAAATGAGAAAGGCGATGAGTTTCCCTCCAGATCCGCGGCAACACCGCTGCAATGGGGCGCACCGGACAACCGCACGTGGCGCCTGGGAATAGATGGAAGGAGGGTGGAAGGAAAGCAATCACTTATTCCTCCACTCTATCTCTCTGCACCTTCAACATGCGACAGAGTGAACGGCGCCGGAGAGCGGAAGGGATTAACTCAGAGCTGGTGTCAGAAAGCCTCAAAACACACACAAACACACACACGCAGTTTCCTCCCTTTCCCTACTTACTGTCTTGACAGACAGAAGCCTCTATTCTGCAGGGGTCTTTAAGAAGAAGAAGATGAACCTATGAAGAGGACGAACGGACAGGAGGAGGCGAGAAAGAGCAATTGTCAGTCTGTTGGATGAGCACAAAGTGGCCGGAGAAGACGCCGCCACCTCCGATCCCGTCAACGATGCTGCGAGCGTCACTCCAATAACCGTGCAGCTGAAAACGAGCCACCAGTCATCCCCCGCTGGCGTTCGCCTGACGTTGTGAGGCAGCCGACAGACGGGCAAAGCTGCGAAAAAGGGGAAGCTGGATGCAGATGACAGCTTTTCCTCACTCGTCTCATCGCACTGACCATCGAGCATCCCCGACCCCCCCCTCCTTTCTTGCTCTCTCACTCACTCTCTCCCCCCGCCTTCTGACACGCTTGCTCTTACTCCAGTCTCTCTGCCCCCTGCACCCTCGCCGTGTCCTCCCTAGACTGCCGGATGGAGGCAAGCTGATGCCAGAGTTTATCGTGTGGCTCAGACTCCTGCCAGCATCACTCGGCTCTTCGCTTCCACTCGGCAGAGGAGGAGTCTGGCGCTTTTAAAGGCGCAGCTTCTCCACTCTTCTCTTCTGCCGGCATCTGACGTTTTGTCCTTTGCAACTCCTTGTGAAGTTTTATCAAGTGCTTTGTCTTCTCAATAAGGAAGTCATACCGCCAGCCATGCAGTGGCACAATGTAGGGTGTGTAAAATCGGCACATACAAAAAGTTCAAGTAGCTCACCTGGGAAGAGTACAAGACGGGAAATGGCCTGTTGATTCAGAGGGTTAACTGTTCAACGCTCCCGTGCTCACTCCCGTTTTGTAAGTTCAAAAGCTCAACGGCAAGCTTTGGAGAAGTCTGAAACGATTATGAACAACACTGGAGTTCTTTATCCCTGTTCCAAACAGTGTCTTATTGCTTAATCTGTCATAGATGAGAACTTCCAGTATCTTAGAAAAAAATGTTTGTGGCCTTGAAAATGACCGACTGCCGAATCAGATTTAAATATTGTGGTGCCCATGTTCATCATGACCAGATATAGTGTAGGGGGGGGGGATACATAAGTAGGCAACCAATTTGTCTTGATTGGGGCCATGTGAATATATTTTGGCCAATTGTGGCCCATTCCTAAAAGAACTCGTACTAAGAAATGAACTAGGTTGGGACTAAATCTGAACTGGGTAAACTGTGATTTTGGTCTCCTAATTATATGAATCAAGTGGCACTGTGGAGCATGAGAGTGTCTTATATGCCTCATTGTTAAAGTCGGTTCTGGGTTTAAATCTCACGTTAGCAATGATGAAAAGTTTTCTTCAGCCGTCATATGTACTTCTTTGAAGGTGTCGGACGTTTGGCTTCTTATCCAAGAAACTTGGTCAGAAAACTAAAGTTAGCAAGTTCATCCCATGCTAATACTTTTCATTATTTTTTTTCCTCTGAGCATTAACTGAAGCCTGGAAATTGTCCACAGGGGTGAGTATAACTGGTTGTTTTTCGCTATGTACACTAGTAACTAGTCTAAGGGCGACCCCCAATTCTCACCCCCAAATCAGCCAGGATTGAATCCTCGAAAAGTTGTGAACTTGAAAGGGTTAACAGTTTGGAAATCTATCACTAGAACACCCAATAATAAACTCCTGAGCAATACATGCTACTCTCCAGCAGTGTTTGGGTTTGTTTGTTAGATAACCGAACAGAAAAGCCAGAGGCTCTGTGCATTCCGTAGCATAATAGCTAAGTGGGATTCAGGTTATGTGGATTTTCCATGCAGATTAGTTTGGTCTGGTGTCCTAGAATCACAGATGTGATGCTGATGCTGTCAGGCTAATTGGAAGGCGATTTCATATTTTTGTAGTCGATAAAATCCCCACCGATGTTTTCTTTGATGAATAAATACTCAAAGCATCCTCACATAAACAAAATACATATTCCAAGTTATATATGTCCAATGCATACAGCGTGTGTGATCAATGAATTATATTGGTAATTATATCGACAGAATGTCCTCGGTTTTCCTCATTATTCACAAGAACAGCATAGCATTGCAGACAGGCTGATCCTGTGACTCTGCAAGAGAAACAGGTGTCCTTGAGATTTTTTTTCTTCACGGCACATAAAGAGGAGACTCCGTTCTTTGGAGCTTTCATGACAACCTTTTTCTTTTTCTTCCTCCACATTGCAAACCCCCCTTTTTTCTTTTTTGCTTTTCTTGCAAGGTGTGTTGAGCAGAGGAACCGCTAATAGAGGGTGTTTATGACTTGAGACATCCCCGTGGAAAAGACCCAGGTGCACAGCACAGATAGCTTCACGCCAGTGACGGCTTCATGAGAGAAGGAAAATTCATTATTTCCATCACGTAAAATCTTTTTATGTTAAGGTCAAACAGTCTGGTGTTTTTTTTGCAAGGAATCTGGAGTGGGTCCAGAATAATATGACTTCCAATTAATATTCCCATGGAATATTTGTGCCAAGACCTTTTTTAATGGAAGATACTTGTATTTTTTTTAAGATACGAGGCTAATAAATATACATTAAACTGTCAAAAAAGACATTTGTCCACAAACACTGGAAACTGTTTTATCGGGAACCCATATAAAAGCAGGTTAGCCACATATGATTTTTTTAACGTCAAAGCCGATTTTTCAAACATGAGACACTGCATACGACAGGGAATACCACAGCATGTGAGCTTTCACATATCTTTTAAGTGTCTTCTCCGCATCACTAGTGATGGTTGTATTTTGAAATGTACTTGATTTCTCAAGTTAAGAATAACATATTTTAGTTCTTCACTTGATTTCAACCATTGCTGATTTTAGCCATATAAAAAGCTATCATCATGGGATACTGTTTTAATATATATATATTTTAAACAAGATATTTGAAACAATTTGGATGAAGTTTTGTTTTATTCACTTTACCGCGTTGGATTGCAGAGGTACTCAAGAATCAGCCGATATTCAAAGTCAAGTTACTCAGACTCAAGGGCCAAAATAAATTGATTGGGGCCATCCATCATTCCATTATCTGCTGCTTATCCGAGGTCAGGTCATGGGGGCAGCTGCTTCAATAGGGAAGCCCAGACTTCCCTCTCCCCATACACTTCTTCCAGTTCTTCCTGGCAGTCCCAAGGCATTCCCAGGCCAGCTGGCTGACAGTCTCTCCAGCGTGTCCTGGGTCATCCTTCTTCTTATGCCAGTGAGGCATGCCTGGAACACCTCACCAGGGAGGCATCCTAATCAGATGCCCGAGCCACCTCATCAGGCTCCTCTCGCTGGAAATGATTCAGATTTATGCCGGCAATGCGAGCCAAACTTGAACATCGGTCGTATAGGGACCGAACGGTATCAGGGGTTCCTGTACCCCATACTCCCGAAGCACCTTCCACAGAACCCCTGCAATGGACATGGTCAAAGGCCTTCTCCAAGGCCACAAAGCACATGTAGACTGTTTGGGTGAATTCACATGCACCCTCGAGTCCCCTGCTAAAGATGTAGAGCTGGTCCACTGTCCCACGAGTGGGACGAAAACCACACTGCTCCCCCTCAATCTGAAGCTCGACGTCCTGACAAACCCTCCCTCCAGAACCCCTGAATAGACTTTACCAGGGACGCTGAGGAGTGTGATCCCTCTGTCGTTGGAACACACCCTCCGGTCCCCTTTTTTTTTCTCAGAGTCCCAGACTCCCAGTCCCCAGACTGCTTCCTCCAAGGAGGAGTTGAGGAGGTCATCAAAGTATTCTGCCCACTGGCTCACAACGTCCCGACTGGAGGTCACCAGCTACTCCTTCCTTACTGTACACAGTGTTAATGGCACACTGCTTTCCCAGAAACAGAATTGCCCCAAAGCCGTCCTGGCTTCCAGGGCCTCACCGAACTCTTCCCAATGCCCGAGTTTTTGCCTCGGCAACCACTGAAACCGCATTCCGCTTGGCTGCTGTTTACGTGGTTCGACAGGCCATAAAGCCCCGATAGGACTTTGATATGGGCACACTTGTAAATAAACTCAACTATAATGTTAATGGCAATGTCAGTAAATGAAAAAGTAATATTTAAACTTGCATGCACACACACATGCCGAGCAGTGATTATTTATTTATTCATTTATTTATTTATTTATTTTTACCCTCAACATCTTGGTCCATCATTTGTGGATGCACATCTCTGGATATCTTCTATCAATATTTCACACTCCGCTGGTATCTCATTCGAAGGATCATTATCTGTTTCTCTTTCCTGCTCTGTGTCTCTTCCTTGAAAAACAGTCTACCAAGTCATCTGATTCTATATGGTGTCATCGACTTGCCACTCCTCAGCTCTCTCAACGCCATCATCGGTCTCAGTCTCAACATCTGCCTCATTGTTATTCATCTTTATGGTACAGAAATAAGAGGAAATGTCCCTTCTCTTCTTCATTGAATGATAGACAAAACACAATGGAGAGCAATGGACAACATTTCAGCAACCCAGTCAAAATAGAAGATTTATTTTAACTGACTATTGATGTGTGAGTTTCCTTTTTCTATATGAGTGTGTGTGTGTGTGTGTGTGTGTGTGTGTGTGTGTGTGTGTGTGTGTGTGTGTGTGTGTGTGTGTGTGTGTGTGTGTGTGTGTGTACGTGTGTTAAGGTTTGCTCACGGTAATGTTGAGGTAAAATTGGTCATGATGCCACTCATTTAATCATACAGTTTAGGTCATAGTGCCAAAACTTACCTTTGAGAGGTAGCATTGGGCCACGCAGCATTCAGAATTCTAGAATAATACACAGAAAATAAGAGTATTGTAGTTGTCGAAGCATTTTGAACAAACGCCAAATCACTCTTAGCACACCTCACACCGCAGGGTAAACGTTGAGGATAATCTTTCAGAGACATCCTAAAGCAATCGGCCTTTGCCAATGTTGGCCTCAAGAGAGGGAAACAAATTTCATTTTTGTCGAATGTGTAGCTTAAGTCAAATCACATGCCTGTGTGATTTTCATACGGGAAGGCAAGGGGTTGGATTTATACGACTCAAAGTTCCTTTTATAAGCCTGCTTTCATAGAATCAGTGCAACCAAAAAATACGTTCGAATGTATTTTTTTTTTGATAAACCATTTCAATTTTTCCTGATGACCACAACAGGAATATTCAATAATATTTAAACATATTTACAACCAAAATATTAAAAGCAAGGTAAGGAAATAAAACATTTTCAAAAATTACTGATTTAAAGTGAACTCAAACATTCAAATATATCGCGGCCTTTAAAAAACAAAAACAACTATCCTGAGCCCTGTTGGGTTTTGATTTGTATCCAATTAGCATGTTGTTTAAGGCATTCGAGCTTGCAGTGGATCATTTCAAATAGCACATAGCTCCAATTTTTAAATCAATAATTGGATACATAATGAACCGAGGATCTATATTTACATGATTGTTCTTTCACTTCACTAAAGTCACTGGTTTGGCAGTCACTGTTTCAAAATGTCTCGATGATTTATTTTGTATTATAATGGGGACAGACAGACAGACAGAGAGAGAGAGAGAGAGAGAGAGAGAGAGAGAGAGAGAGAGAGAGAGAGAGAGAGAGAGAGAGAGAGAGAGAGAGAGAGAGAGAGAGAGAGAGAGAGAGAGAGAGAGAGAGAGAGAGAGAGAGAGAGAGAGAGAGAGAGAGAGAGAGAGAGAGAGAGAGAGAGAGAGAGAGAGAGAGCGTGCCAACAATCAATATCGATGTTCTTTATCCAAGATGCAGTCTTGCATTACATGGGCAGACAGACTTTACATCTCCAGTTTCTATCAAGAATGAAAAATAATGTGCATGAATGGGCAATTTCTTTGATGCACTCTTATTTTTGGTTGTTTCTTTTGTTGTAAACCTGCATTTCTGCTCTAGATCTTGTTTCAGTGATGCCAAGAAAGGCAATTGTGGAAATAGAAATAAATGTTTCTGCATGTGTCAAACTATCCCCATTAGGAAAACGATATTGAAAAGTACCAGCTTAGCTAGCATAGCTCCTGTTACTTTTTTCTATTATTTGCTTAAGATCTTTTCACTGTACTTTTAAGTTTTGTACAATTTAAACATGAATGGCTAAGTGTCAACGTTAAATAATCACTGATAATGACAAAGCACACAATTAAAATACGACTTGCTCGTCTTCCACAGCGCGCATTGAAATGTATATGAATGTGATTGTGAATGACTGTTAGCCTATTAGCGTAGCGGCTTGTGGCAGGCTTTGCGACCGTGCTCTCATTTAAGAGCAAATGGATATGGATGGGTGTTCGTTAGTATTCAAGCAGGGTTCTGAAATGTTTATAGTGACAAGATTACTGTTTGAGGAACTCCCAAGATAACATGATGAATGATCAAAGAAGGATTCATTTCCATTTTGAATGCGTATGCAGTTCATGACTAAATGTGTCTAATTTCCACTGAGTATACTCACAATGACAGTTTTTATTCTCATTGTCATGGTAATCCATGCATTTTTTTACACATTTTGGCTCACTAAGAATCATGCTTTATGAGGCTAAAGCATGTATAGCATCACCATGTTACACGGGCAGATGTAGCTTCTAATGGCTCATGTGGTCAAACAGGGAGGGACGAGCAGAGCCTTTTTGCTCACCTCTTAATACTTCAAGCCAGTATCTCGCATGTTAGCATTTTTTGGGGGGCGCTTGAGCCCCTGAAACTGTAACCCTGTGATGGATCAGTTCTCTTACACAATGAAATGAGGTTTAAGTGTTTGATTGATTTCTCATTTACGTTTCCTCCATGACAAGGGCGAATGATGGTGGCGGTCTCATCATGACGAGTAGGGGTATGTGTTATATTTTTCTTGTTCAGATCACTTCACAGTCTCCATGACTGATTTTGGATCGGTTTGGGCCTCTGCAATAAATTTTGACTTTGCTATTTAACTTACAAGAATAGTGATCAGTCTGAAATTGTGCACTCACATACTGGCTTATAACATCTTTACTGATTTGAAAACCTACAAGAGAAATAAAAAACAACAACAACAAAAACACAAAAATAATAATAAAAACACAAAAGCCCTTAACAACACGAACCATTTCAGCGGATTTTGGTTTGGCAGTTCAAGACCCAGAGGAGATTACGGTCAATGATATTCTATATAAACTAAACCATTATAAGATAGAATACTTTCTCCTTTCTATAAGCAACATCAGTGGTGTCATGGACGTCAGAAATTTAGGGAATATATGTGAATTTTCCCGGTTTGCTTTGAGACACAATTGTGGTAAACTTCTGATAGCCTGCCAGTCGAGTGAAGTTGAAAAGAGCGACAGCTACACAGATCAATTTTCATCCATTTTAACAAAGACAGAGACAGATTTCACAAATACAAAATGAGAAACTCATTTTATCATCAAAGTGGTGCGAAAGTCACTTTCTTACCCTCGCTTGAAGACTAATCAGACAGATTTCTGACGTCACGGGCACAAATCTAACACTAAAGTTGTGTTTGTGACTTGTCCCCAACTACATGTATGAATACAACCAGTTCATTCATTTATATTGTCTTTTATTCCTGTACGTTTTATCATGTTTGCACCAATACAGTGCTTTTTGTCTTGATGGAAAACTTTTTTGGGGAGCTGAAATTGATCAATGTCACTTGTTTTCTCATTGGAGAAGATTGATTGTACGAGAGGAGATTGGCTTGCAGGTTTAGTCACGCAAACAAATCAAATTGTGAGCCAAGGTACGGCTGTAGGACAATGAATTGAATTGTTGGCCTAACCGCATTTCAGCAGCAGCATTGGATGTGCTTTGGACTGGATTGAAAGAGTGATATTGGATGTAAGTAAGAACTACGAAAGTCAAGGGGAAGAGGCCCAAATTATACTGTCTCCACTGAAAAAATGTCATTGTATCTTACAAAGGGGTATTCATCGGGGCTCTTCCTCAATTGTAATTGCAGTGAAAGGTCAATGAGAGTCTTCATGAGGCAATTTTTGTATTGACCCGCTGAGATAACTTGGAAGCATGGACAACACAATGTATTTTTGATGAGCTGAGCGCAAAACGGCCATTAGGCACAAAGATCGCTTATTGGCAGGGCCGAAAAAAAAGCAATGACTACATTGACATTTCACCCGAACTCCTTCAAGCACTTCGGGTCACCTTTAATATGATCGAGACTGCAGGAAGAACACACGCTAAAGGTCTGAAGAGGATTAGGTGATAATGGCGTGGTTATTTTTTTATACTTTTGCCATTGAGATCTTGAATTGGATAGCATTCAAAATAAAGATGAATTATGGTTGAGAAATTGGATAAGAAATTGGGTAACCAAGAATTTTGTACATAATTGCATAGTGTGCACGGACCATGTATCGATTTAATAAGCAAGTGTATATTTGTATAAGCACATGGTACAGTGGTTGATAGCCCATGCTTTGAAAATGTATGCTGGCATAAATATCGAGCGACGACACCATTTTACATTAAAACGGGTCGGAAATGGAGGGTAATGAAATGACCACAGCCCTCAATGACAAGCACCCGGTTCAATACTAAAGGCTGGAGGCTGCCTGTCTCATACACCCATGTGATATATCGCCGCAAACAACCCCCCGCTGAATTGCTCAATCAGTACTGTTTCATATGAAAGTCGTGGCGCTGGCTCATTAAAAACATCCAATGTGGGAAACACTTAGGGAGCACTTCGGCACCCTACAAGAGATTCGCCATGAAGCTGCCGCATCCGTCACGTTGGATAAGCATGATGTTGCGTGACGTGGCTTCTAATGTGGGCTATTTTATTGCATCCCAACAAAGTGCAAGTGGAGTATCATCCATTGGCTCGCAAATAAATACAATGGACTCTCCAAAGTCAAAGGACTTAAAGGGATTGTTGAGAATTTTAGAGAAACATAAGCCGTCATTGTCATATTATATGGGGTTGTGAGTTATACAGTAAAGTCTCGTTATATCGATATTCAAGGGAGTCTGAAAAAATATCGATATAACCGGGACTATCGATATATCCGACCCTGTTTGCATGTAATTTTCTCCGTGCATGCATAGAAATAGTATCGATATAACCGGGACTATCGATATATCCGATATCGATATAACGAGACTTTACTGTATTTAGACCGCTGGCACTGATGTTGACATGGTCCATCAAGGTCTATTTCAAATTGGCTGTGCTGTAAAAACAGAGTGAATCGGAATTGCGGTTGCATCAACATATGACCATTAATTCATTGGCTGGTGTTGTTCATTCATTTGTTTTATTTTTCAAAGCACCGAAAATCCACGTTTATGTTGTGTTCAATTCAAACCCTCCGCGGGAGATTTATTTAGTTGAATTTATTGAGTCATTAGGCTTAATTATACTTCCGCAATGAGCCACAGAGGAAATGTGGAAAGCAGGCGATGGCATCAGGTTGAAGTATAAGCTGTGATCATTGTACATACAGTGTGTGATGTCAAAGCTTTGATCTGAAACATAAAGAAGGGAGGAACGTAGGAGGTAGGAAATTGAAAATGCCATTCATGTCTAAATGGCCAATTCGTGTATAAAATGGTTCAATTATTCAGCGGTCGGATATAGCATAAAAATGGGGCAAGCTTTGTTGTTGTCCGGCAGTAAACACAATTTTCTCTTGTGATGAACTTATCGGTCGCTTCGATATTTGGTTTGTCAGGTCATGGAATCGACGATAAACAACCGCTTATTCAGCATTTATCCCACAATGGAAAGGTTGCAGTAAAGTGAAAACATTCAAAGCAATTACATTTAAACGGAACAACCACGCACACTGAGATTTACAAGCGCAGCCATCTTCTCCACTCCATTGAGCAAAACACAGCAAAACTCATAACCAGCTCAGAATGTACATTAGCAGTGACACGTTGCATTTCTCTCAAAGTGGAATCGTTTCTGAAGTCTATTATGACCATATTTTCTGCAAAGGGGGCGTACAACTTTCACATAGCAACGTCGCATCCATACGTCTGTTGAGAGCAGGCTGTGGCCCTGATACTAGCACGAGAGGTGGAAAATTGCCCTGTCAACTTTGGTCCGCCTTCATCGAGGCATTGAAGAATTGCCCCTCAACACCGATGTTGTCCCACCTCTGTTAGGTTACTGATAAGACAGTATATATGAAAGTGGAAAATTGTTTGGTGACTTTCCCACCGTTCCCAGAAGTGACAATCTCATGTTCCACATTAAACCTCTGCGCAAGCATCTCATTGACCTTTGTCAATGAGATGTCAATGTCAAAACTCTATTTTTTTTGTTATTTCTCATTAGACAAGACCTCACTTCAACCCTTTCTAGTTGTTTGTTTTGCAATTACGACATTACGTCACTTTATGTACGTCACTTCCTCACTTTACATATGACACTACCTCACTTTACATACGTCACTACCTCACTTTACATACAGAATTACATGTATTGTCTGTTGTCAATTGTATGTCTTTTTTAGCCACGTTATAAGTGCCTTGCATGTCTTGCACGCTGGGTCCGAGAGGACATTAATTTCATCTGTGCTGTATGTCATGCATATTAGCATATTTGACAATAAAGCTGACTTTGACTTTGACTTTGACTTTGACTCAAAAGACAGAAAATAGTCTGGTCGACTCCGTGCGAGTTATTTTTACAAGTGTAAACGACTCTGAAATTATGTGAGGGTTAAAATTGACAGATTATAAAACAATCCATCAAAGCATTTAATCCCATGGTGTTTTCATACTGTTAACATGCACTTGTACCTTAACACGATTGTGGGTTTAATATCCAATTTCCAATCTCTTTTCACTTCCCCTTCACTTTGCTCACAATGTCCTCTAAATTGTCCCCACACCCTCCATCCACTTTTACCTCTAAGAAGCTAGAGTACCTTTAAGTGTGCGCTTTGCCAAGCCCTATAAACACGCCTAATAGAATTGCAGAGGAGTTGAGCTGCGACAGCTAACTGCATCTCCCATCGCATTCCCCCCAGCCGAGAACTAACAAGCGCAGCAGCGTTTCTGAATCCATAACGAGTCACACCAATATGGGTCATCTCTGCTGTGCCTCAACACACCTCCTTTCCAATTATTTTGTGTTTTTTCTAAAGAAAATTCATATTTTGGACAGGCCACACAATGGTAACTGAGCCATTGTTCAGACTTCAGGATGTGAGGGAAAAAAAACGACAGAAAATGAGATCCTCCAACCAATTGCTCTGAATCTATCACACTCGTCTATTAAAGTCTCGTTATATCGATATTCTCGGGAGTCGGAAAAAATATCGATATAACCGGACTATCGATATATCCGATCCTGCGGCATGTAAATTTTCTCCTTGCGTTCATAGAAACAGTATCGTAATAAGCAGTACTATCGATACAACCGATATCGATATAACCAGACTTTACTGTAATTAGATTTGCTTTCGGGAGTAGTCCACTGCCCCCCCCCGACCTTTGAGCAGGGATCTATCAAACCAAACGTCTGTCCATTAGGGATATATATAGGGCCAGATATAACAGCATCACTTTAGTTCGCTGACGAAGCTTTTCGGATGAGGAGCGAAACATCCGACACTTTTAAAGAAGTACAGATAGAAACCTTTTCATCGATGGACCACTCCTGAGAGCTTACACAGATGTATTTTAATAGGGAGTTTCTCAATCGTTGTGATTTCTTTGGTCAGGGATAAACAGGGTCATGGAACTTGACTATAGGCCAAACTAACATAAGAGCATGTAATTTAAAGAAAACCTGCCGCAGTTCGGTGATGATAAGGAAGTTTGACACAGAAATAGCACAACGGTAATGGAACTAGAGGCAATTCACAGATTAAACCAATGATTTAGCTCACATTTCTTACTTAGTTTTCACGTTTAGCATGTATGCTGATCATGACTTCCACCATAAAAGTGTGCTTCCGAGGGCTATAATAATTGCGAAAGCAAGTCAAATCGCCTCATGTTACGCATCCTCAAGAAAACAGGTGAATGTTTATTTTGGAATTTAAGCGTCAGTAAAAACTGTTCAAATGTTACATTGGGAGCGAAGGAAACCTGCAATTTAGGACATTTTAGCAAAGAAACATCAAGTACATGCACATCATTTCCTTTCCTGAGCCACATAAAATGCCAGAACGGACCCCTGGGCTTTGATTTTGACGAGTGCTTTCAAAGCAATGTGAATTGGAACACAATAATTGCCATGGGCAGACATTCTTTTGAAGCTGTACCTGGAAACATTGAAAAATAGTCGGAATCTTCCATTTTTAGAAAGATCAAGAGCAATAGGGCAGAGATATAGAAAGAAAAAAGACATTTGTGCGGCACAGGCATTATAATATATAAGAGATGCTGTGTTTATTCCTCTTCCTCTATAGGAATCGCAGAATTACATTATCACAAATGAATGTCTCACAACTTAATCCGTTGTTGTCCAGTGAAATATATCACGGTGGCTTTTTCGAGCAGATTCCCCATCCAGCAAGGAGGCCTCATATTGGCATTAAAGGCCATGCGGCAGACATCATCTTCATGCCCATTATGCAAATAGCACATGGGCCAATTAATTAAAAAAACACGACAGGGGGATCTTTCGCTGTATTGAATGTCGTTGAATCGTAATGACTTTAACTTCTATTAAGAGGAAATTATGATACTGTGATACCTTGGCTTACGAACTTAATTGGTACCCAGACAGAGTGTGTAAGGCGAAAAATGTGTATCCCAAAAAATAAATTCCAATAGGAAACCATTAAAATAAGAGTAATCCGTTCCTAGGTCAAATAAAACATAATTTTCTACTTTCTAATTTTCTAAGCCTTAAAACTAGACAAAATATACCTTATTTTATGTATAATAAATGTGCTATGAAACTGTACTATATAATAAAGTCGTTTTATTTACCTTTGTGATGGTCGATGGCTTGATGGAATGGAGTGGCCGGTTTCATCAGCATTAAACACTTGATGAGGAATGTAACCTTCTTCTTTTACCATCTTGAGGAATGATCCCTTGTAGGTGCTTTCTCTGTGATAATTTTATCTAGTTCCTCATCAATTGTGTTCTGTTTAGCTGGGTTGATTGCATTAAGTGGACAGATAGCTTGTGCGGGTTGTTTGTGAAGCCTGATTGATGGGCTATTTTAACCTTGCAGTCTACATTCTGCCTTTGAACTATCAAAGTTGAAACTCTCAAAGTCGTTTACCTGTCTCTTTAATGTTTAAACCACCTCCCCTCACTGCTGCGGCCTTGACCAATCACGTGGCTTTAACCGAAGACTGGGGGCGGGGAATAGAGGACAAAAACAGTCGGCTGCCATTTTGTTGTTAGAAGATTGAGCTCGTTCGCCAACGACACATCACCCATTGAGGCAGCTTCATGCACGGAAAAGTTCGTATGCCAAGGTAAAGTTCGTATGATGAGGTAAAATTTCATAAATTTAACGTTCGTAAACCGAAAAGTTCGTAGGCCAAGGGGTTCGTAAACCGAGCTATCAGTGTACATTGGTTTTATTTCCTGGACAGAAGATAGGCATTACAGGAACCGTTCAATATCACAAAGAATTGGTGACACAATGGTGCACCACAAACACAGAAGACTCCATTTGAGGATGGGGTTTAGGTCAAATTCCTTAAGAGAAGTCATACGTGTCTTCAGATATGAATTCCAGGCAAAGGCGAAAGATGGAAGATTGCTTGGATAAAATGTGCCAGTGCAAGTATGAAAATGTCCTCAGATCTGGGGCTGAATTATTCAACTTGACCCCGATGCCTAGTTGCCACTCGTTCCAATGCTTTGGGCAAGGTTCTGACTCGATTACCCAGACAGGAGATATCTGGGTGTCTTGATAGGCTTGACTAAATTTTCCTTGCTTGATAATCAGAAAAGTTAATGATCACCCCAAAAAATAATCACTTGAACATCTCCATGTGGAGTAAGACTCTGACTAATGGCATAACACTGTTATTGCACTTCTTAACATCATAGCATTATTTCATAGTTCATAATAATACTTTTCTTATCAAGGGACAGAGAAGTGCCTCTCGACATCCAGCGGATAATTGAAATGTCGTTAATGGGAGCATGGACTCATCAAAGTTCTGAATTTTGGAAATTGAACCATCATTAAAAAAAAAAAAAAAAAAAAAACAATACATCACTTTCACCTTTATAACTTTGTGGAGTCAGCCTTGCGCTTGTAGGATAACGGTATTCTGATTTACGACCCAACAAAAACATTGCATTATTTATTGGATAAAACAATTGCCTTGCTTACGTTGAAGGAGCCAAAAAAAACTCCTGTTGATTTGTCGCCCAATGTTTTGGGCCATCATATTATTTCCCCCCCACTGCTTGTCACTGACTCATTACGATCTTTTACCGTGTAGAGATAGTCGTCAGCCTGAATATTTTCATTTTATTTATTTATCTATTTTCGTCCCACCAGAGCCAGTCAAACCACGTCCGGCAGTGGGATAGAATCAGTCACATTGTGACATGTGGCTGCACATGAGAATTTCATTTGGGGAATGGGAGTCATCAAAATTCTGGGGAAATAGGACCATAGGGCAGGTAGCTGTGTGGGTGAAGACCTTGTTAGGTCGTAATTCTGCGTTGGTCTTGTTAATCAAGTATAATTAAAGAAAAAATAAAAAAAGAACACCCCAAGCACACAATTGTATTTGCATGCTTTATGTGCATATAAATATCGCACATGTAGGCGCAATAAACACATTAGCATGAATAAATTATATTTTCCATGTATAGCATGGAATCTAAATATGCCTCAAGATAATACATCCAACAATTACACCACAGAGACAATGCGTGATGTAACACGAGACTTGTTTTCTATGTTCCTTCTCCGAAAGGATGGATGACACGGTGGACAACATAAATGTTTTTCAACCATGAGACTCACAATGGAACTGATTTGCTTGACTTAGCAACAGAATTGTGCATCTGTCCTGGCTGCTAAGTACAAAAACTAATGTAAGAATGGAGTTGGGGGGGGGGGGGTTTCCTTTGCACAAGAAGACTCCTTGTATATGAGTGTAAATGAAAAATTGAGTTACAGTATTTCATTGAGGATTCCCCCAGCAGTCTTTTATGCAAATAAGATTAACTCCTTAACTGCCATTCACAAATGTATTCGGGAATTGAACATATGATGTACATACACGGCTGTCATCGAATCCATCCTGTGTTCTTCCATCACCGTTTGGTTCGGGGCCGCCACAAAAATGGACAAAATCCGACTTCAACGGACAGTTAGGACGGCGGAAAAAATCATTGGCACCGCCCTACCCACTCTCGAGGACTTGCACACTGCAAGAATCCAAACTAGGGCGCGGAAAATCCTACTGTACCCTCCGCACCCTGCCCACCACCTTTTCCAGCTACTCCCCTCAGGCAGGCGCTACCGATCCATGCGCACCAAATCCAGCAGACATTTAAACAGCTTCTTCCCCCAAGCCATTAACTCTTTGAACTCTTTCAACAGTAGCCAAAATGGAACTGTGTCGTGCCACTTAGCAGTTTTTTTGACAACGATACTAGTGCAGCGTGTTCTACCGGAAACAAATTCTTTGTGTGTCCTACATACATGGCAATAAAGATGATTCTGATTCTGATTATGATTCTGATGATAGAGCACCATTCCCGAATGAGCTCGGTTTAGTTTTTTTCATCCTTGGTTGCCGATAAAGCGCTGGTCAGACCAGTGGCAATGTTTTTCCCTTCCTCAAGGGGGAAGAATTTCCTTTTTTTTCCCTTGTTAGTGCTTTGTTCTAGCTTCAGCGCGATATAAACCAATATGGATGTATTGCATTGTATTTTGTACAGACGCCTTCAGTTCAATCTCAATTACATTGGCTTTATTTCCTGGACAGAAGATCGGCCTTGAATGCTTATGTAATCCTAAAACTAAATAGTATGTGGCTCCTGGAATTCAAGTGACAATTACAAAAACCATGGCACTGGAGTTGACGCATATTAGCACATATCTGGCAGAGAATGAGTTAATTGCCCACATTTTCTACTGTTTAGCTTGAGATCTATTGCTTGTAAAAATCTATTCTGTTCAAATCAATTGGATAAATCAGCGCCGAGGAATCGAGAACAATGGGCAAAATGTTGCATGCTGTGTTTTGAACCGTTCATCCTGTGTGTCATCTTAGTGAGAAGAAAAAAAAAAAAAAAAATCGATCAACAAATCTTTGTATTCCCCCCTAGTGTCTGTTTTGCACTGCTAGCTTTGGTGACAGTGTGGAGGACAATCTTTTGTGATTGTTGGAGCTTGATGCGGCGGCTTGAAGCAGCGGCGGTGACGAAGTGTCCATGTTGGCAGGCATAACAAAACAGAGTACACATTTACAGGGTGTTGCTCAAACGGCGGCATCACAGACTGCAGATGAGAAGTCAGCGGGGGAATTGGTAAAAAAAGGGAATTGGGTGGACGGGGGTGGGGAATAGTCAAACAGTTGATTTACATAGCCCCAAAGTTACAGAAAGGTTGTTGGAGATGCCTTTAACGCACTTTGAGGAACTGCATGGCAGGCAGTAGTTTATTTCTTTATTTTTTTTTATTTTTTGACTGAGCTTTCATGCCATTCCATGCAGGCGGCGTAACATCAGCCGCGTCTCACTTGCTCTTCGTCACATGTCGACAAAGCTAACAAGCTCGGCGGGTAGCCAAGAGTGCTTCACGGTGTGTGTTGTCGTTTCAGATGAGGTGTATACACTACCTGAGCGCACGGGGTAGACATGAGGGTCTCCCTGCATGGTGCTAATGATGGCGTAAATAATGCAAAGAATGATAAAAGTGCAAAGGAGTATGTCAGGGAAAAACTGCTGACTAGGGTGCGTTGGCTGAAATGCATTCCTTTGTAAACGTATATGATGGTCTATCTATTGCGATTAGGGTTTCAGCCCGGGGGGCATTATTTGAACAAGTATAATTTCTTGTGGATAAAGTACATACCGTGACCATTGTATGCAATAATAATAATAATAATACATTTCATTTATAAGTGTGTTTCAAAACTCTCACGGTCACTTTACAGTCACAGAATAAGTTTTTCTGTGGGTGAGCAGCGGCAGCCACACGCGCCAGCGTTCACTCAACCCGGAAGAAACTCAGATAGAAAGCTAGCCAGCTAGCTAATGGATAGCTACTGATATCTATTAGATAGCTAGCTAGATAGCTAATAGATAGCTAGCCAGGCATCTAGACCGCAAATAGATAGCTATCAGATAGCCATTAGATAGCTAGCCAAATAGCCAGCTAGATAGCTAATAGATAGCAAGCCGGATAGCCAGCCAGCTAATAGATAGCAAATAGATAGTTCAGTAGCTAGCTAGAGAAACTTAAGTGTGAGCTCATCACCAAAACGTGAGTACAACTAGCTGTACTTTTGTATCTTTAGTTGCTCTTACAATACATACAATAAATGCAATAAATGACAGCATGCATTAAAATGTAAGGCCTGTCTAAATGTTGGACTTCCGATAGGAATCTAATTTCAGAAGTTGAACATTTTTAAAATTTACAGACAGGTAAATGCATTTACATACAACTCTTTGTTTGCTTTAAAAGAAAAAGTCGTGACCTGCTTTTTATTGGGTTTTTGATGACTCAATACGGTCACGAACTGTATATAAAATATGATTTTTTATACTTATACTAGTTTTTGCGCAGTTATACATTTCAGTCTTCTGAAATTTCTATTTCGTTTTTAACTTTTCAAGCCGCTGTGAGGCTGCCTCTACAGCAGCTCTTAACCCTTTTTAAATCCTTTTCCGTTCTACTATTTTGTTTATTTGTTTTATTTCTATTATGCACTGAATACTTTATATATTTTACCTCTTTCAATTTTACTGCTGTAGATTGCAAATTTCTTCATCGTGGGACTATTAAAGGCTTTCTGATTCTGATGTGTTCACTTTGCAAAAAAAATAAATAGAAAATGTAACACATTGGCGTTGTACGTTAGTACTTTCAAAGGGTCGTATTAAAAAAACTGTCATATTCAGATGAATTAATGTGTTGAATACTTTGGCATAAATTCCCTTCTGGAACTGAACTTTGCATTTTTAAATGTGCAACCCAAACATTAAGACAGACTTAGATTATTTTCTGTGGGGAAGCAGAGGAAGGAGGAAAGAGTGAGGACAGAAGTGGTACAGAGTTCCATTATGCATGGTTGCTGCAGGCAGCCCGTGATGACTTGGAAGTGCATGAAGGCCACAGCTGCGAGGAATATCAATAGGGAGACAACAGGGTGATTGTTCGACAGTCTGAGACGGTTTTTATGTGGGTGGATGCGTTGTGGAGAAGTTGATTTCCGACACCTATTCTGCACATGGGTACACTCCAACACACCTACGTCCGTGATGCTATATTATCCCAGCTCATATTTCGCCCTTTATGAACCCTCTTGTTGCCCCCCCTTCCATAAAATCTCCAGCCCAACACTAATAGTCGCCATCATCCGTCCGTCAATCAGTCCAGACCTTTTGCATTGCTAAAACACTGCGCCCACCCTGAACCCCTGGAACGGCTCCTACCACCCACACCTCCTGCCCAGCTGTCTCACTGAACGGCCAATGATGAGATGTGACAGCCAAGGACGGCCCAGTGCTCTAACAGCCTTGGAATTCAGTCACTATGCAAAGTAGCTGCAAAGCCACAAGGAAAAAGGACAACTCCATCAGTGTCTATCTGCTCACACCCGGTCACGTTGCGATAAATGCTATTCGGGCTAAATCTGGATCTGTATTATGGGAACACAAGCCTCACTGTGATGGTGAGATTTAATGAAAGAGGAAGGCTGAAAAAACAAAAGGGGAAATGTGACCAGTTCAGTTACAGTCAACTTATTAGTTACATAAAAAAAAAAGAGTCAAGAATTTTCACAAAGCAGGTCTGGTGAATCTTCAAGGCATCATATATTATTAATATTTCATATCAAATCGTTGAGCTTCAAGAGTGCCTGCTGACCCGGCATGTGTTAAATTTAACTCATTCATTGCCAATCACAAATTTATTCAGGAATTGGACATATGACAGAGCGTCATTCCCGAATTTGTTCGGGTTTTGTATTTTTTTTTTTTTTGCGCAGGCCATGACCTCTGGCAATGTTTTTACCTTCCACAAGGGGGCAACATTTCGTATTTTTCCATGTAGTGCTTTGTTCCAGCTTCAGCTGTTGTTAAAGCGCTATAGAAACCAATATGTATGTATTGTATTTTGGACAGCCACCCTCATTTCAAGCTCATATAACTCCAGAACCATATCATTTAGGGATCAATTCTTTTCTGATGAAACAAGAGAGTCTAAGGTTTCTTACACTGCATTCAATGTTTATGTTGTCCTTAAAACTCTATTTTCTGTGAGTCCTGGAATTAGAGTAACAATGACAAAAACCCTGGCATTGGAGTGGACACATTTTTGCAGGTCTGGCAGTGAATGAGTTGATTGCCCACATTTTCTACTGTTTATCTTGAGATCTACTGCTGTTAAACAACCAAGTGGGTAAAATACAACTAATTGAAAACAAATTCGCAAAAAAAACACTCCTCATAGAAATGCCCACATACCCAACAGGTGCGATATCCGTGCGAGCATGTCGAAGTCAAATCGTAAGCAGATCTGCACGGAGCCCAGAACATATTAGCATCAACATGTCATGGTTTTTTTTCTGAATTTTCCTTTTTTGCTCTTACATGTCAGTTTTCCATAATAATAACAATAGTAACAACAACACCAATCACAATAACAATAACAACAACAACAACAATAACAATAATGTAGCAAAAACAACAATAATAAATAATAATAATAATAATAGTACTAATAGTACTAATACTACTACCAAAACAATCATAATAATAATAATAAATAACAATACTGCAACAACAACATTAGTACTCATACTAATGCTAATAATAATCATAAGTAGTAGAAGAAGAAGAAATGGTATGTGAATATAATCATTAATATTTCAGAATTAAAGGTTGGATTCAGTAAAAAGTGAATTTTTGGGAGGGACCACCATCGCTATAAATTACAACACATGGTAAAATCTGTATTGTGAAAGTACAGTAAAGTCTCGTTATATCGATATCGGATATATCGATAGTCCCGGTTATATCGATACTATTTCTATGCACGCACGGAGAAAATTACATGCAAATAGGGTCGGATATATCGATAGTCCCGGTTATATCGATATTTTTTCGGACTCCCTTGAATGTCGATATAACGAGACTTTACTGTATGTACGTATAGGTTAAAAAAACGGTGCAGAAAAAAAACTTTGTTTAAATCAGGGTCCAAAATACCTTTAGGTATACATAAAGCAATCTCGTATTAGAATGTAATGTTTTCCATATACTTGATTGCTGTGGCAAGTTTACGAATCCGTGAGCGGGACAGTTGTATGTGAGGACGTTTCTGTCACGTTTTGCGAGGTGGTGATGGCGGGTGTGGATCCCAAAAAGCAGGCAGGTGGGAGCAGGAGGTTGTTTGACAAATTCTATTAAAATAAAGGTCAGCAGGAACAAAATGTAAAACATCAAACTGATCTGAACAGAAAAAGTATCAAAAGAAAACCAAGTGTAAAAGTCCGCCAAGGTTAAACAAACACATACCCAGCATACAATGCATGCGATTGCAGACAAAGCATGCAACAAACATGAAGCAAACAATGAACCGATACCAGATGGTCGTGCCGGGTGTCCTTTTAAGTGTCAGTGATTAGAACGACCAGCACCTTCGAGGCTGCAGGCAGGGCTGACGTCGCTACCTGTTGGTCGCCAATCTGATCGGGACACCAGCACCTGTGCAGGTGCAGGCGAGGCCGACAGCGCCCCCCGTTGGTCGCCAACCAGATCGTGACAATTTCCAGGCGGCGCACGTGTAGCGTGCTGCTCCTGGTTGTCATGGTAACAAAAGCCAGGCTCACTGTAAAACTTGGCATTTGTACTTTTTCCTTATGGAGGCATCACAAATTAAACATGGTAATTTCTGTGTGGATCTGTGCATGTGGTGAATGAATTGGATGTAACTCACCGAATGTCGACACAATAGAAAACACATTGTTTGCTGTAAACTGACATCCGGAGTCAATAAGACACTTTCCAACAAGTGAAAGGCTGTGGCCCATGTAGAGAGTTTGCGGCTGTTAAAATGTGCACGTGCATTCCAGTGATACGTATTCAATTTAGAACCCCGCCGATGCAGAAGCATGATGGATTGGTGAAAACATTCAACTTGCATTTGGATTTAAAAATGAAAAACAACAGGTCACAAATGTAATCAAGGGGGAGAATCAGACCTCAAACGGAGACAATTTAATACGAATGCCCAATAGGAGGTGACATAACAGACAATCTGAGAAGGAGAACGCAGTAAATTACACGGATAAGGACACAGGCGTTTGTTTGTTTGCCTGTGCCCTAATGGGATTTGGCGATGAATTTGCACTTGCTCAATAGAGTGAGATTGTGTTACTTTTAAGCTGGCACTCACTGGGATGCAGGGGGGATTGATGATGCAGAGTTAAATGGCACAATCCGCAAACATTTGCATTTGCTTTCAGGACAATTTAAGCGGACGTTTTATGTGACGCTTAATTGGAGCCATGCGGAATTTAAAGCGAGGATAGAACTGCACAGTGATAGAATAGTTGGAATGGAGAACAGCAGGGAAGGGGGGCGTCGTAAATGCAACGGATCCTCAGGCGACCCTCCACAGTTGCCCCATTGTGGAGATATCTCAGAGGCTGGGATACTTCCAGACACGTTGCGTGTTTGGGAAGACTTCATAAACTTTGGTGAGCACCCGGGAGTTGCAAGCCCCCCCGAGGCACAAAAAAAGAAAAAAAATACAAAAAACTAAAGCACAAGGGACAGGGATGCTTGGTCTCGGTTGAAACGCTGAGACCTTTAGGGATAAAACACCAAGCAACAGACAATGATGTCCTTCAACCGTCACTATTCCCAAAGCCGATTAGAGTACGAGGGTAGGCCTATGAGGACTAACTATATCATCCCTCCCCATGTGGAGACTGATTTTTTTCAGCCAAGCCTCCAAACAAGAAGTGACAGAGCTTGGAGCAATGCTGCTAAAATTACACCAGGCACACGTCGGGCATCTTTGCGGACGTATAGAGCAGTTAACCTTCGAGGGGCCGTCGGCGGGAGTGTGGCGGGGTTTGCTTTATTGCCTCGATCAATCAGTCCATATATTGACATGTAAAAATAAACCACGTGGTGTCGTTTTTGGGTCAAATTGTCAGCAGAAAGTGGTTATTTAAGTCCTTGTCAGACAAAATGACAAATGTGCACAATCAAGAGAATCGCAATTGAGGTAATAGCCAAGTTTTATATTCGAGTTGGATGGACTCATTTTTCTGTGACACTTCCACTCAACGGTCACTCACGGATGCCTCAAACAAAAGCAGATGTGGAAATAGCCACAAATTCTCTATGCCTGTTCATTTTAGTCGCCAAGATGTAGATTCGAGTGAGGGAATATGTTCAACTGATTGTCTCACTGTCTGTTTGTTTGGTTATCTCATTTGTTTGCTCAATGTACAGTCGGCATCTGAAAACACCAAGTGAAATTTGAAAAGGTGAGGGATGTGGCATTGTTGTATTTTCGTTTTCTTGTGGCCCTATTTGTAATGAGAATACAGATGCTCCCCTACTTACATTCGAGTTACAATGGTACATATGAACATTTTTGCGGGTACCGTGATACCTCGGTTTACCAGCCTCGGTTGACCAATGTTAAATGTATGCAAATTTTAACTTTGCATATGAACCTTACCAGACTGCAGCGAAATTCAAGTCAATTAAATTCTCCCATGTGACAGCCATTCAACATTTTTTTCCCTCCAAGAAATGTTGCCGTCTTGTTCTTGACATCCTTCCCAGCAGCCATGTTGCCCATCCAGTTTCTTAAAACACCGGCCGTGAAAATATACTGTCTATACGTTCTAACCGTAGTCACAATGGAACCAATTGTTACAGTAAATGACGAGTGGCCAGGCGCCAAAGAAAGGGTCAAAGCTTATAAGGGATAACAAAAATGTCATCGCTCGCCTGAGAGAGTGGTAGCCACTGTTGGATAAAACTCATTTAGATGTATATTTGATTCCTTGCAGATGTCCTGCATGTTCAAAAAAATACCCAACAAACTAGCGTCCACCTCACTGCATTTAATTCCACTTGCAATATTCCAAGAACTGTTTTATCCTTTGTGTCATCGTTAACGCAATCGTTTTCATCTCTTGTGTGAAATATCGCTGTGATGTCAGTCAGGCATTTCATTTGGGATTTCCATCCATCAATCGGCCGCTGTATAATTAATGATGTGTGTATTTTTCCACTGCACTGCGGTCGTGTTTCCATTTGGATTGAATCTTGATGCACTGTCACTTTTTTTTTGCCACTCTACAGTATATTGCATTCATTGGGCAAACGCTACGTGAATTGTGATAAGTCGCCGGGGAATAATTTTGATGTCAATCACTCCACATAGCAGAAAGGATTGGTCCAACTGAAGGGGCAGATGACCTGCAGTCAATTATAATGCAGCAGGGTATGATGCACAAAATGGGATGGCGTTTGTGTTCATTTATTTATGTGTGTTTATTTATATTTGTTTATTTAACTTTTTATTCATTTATTCATTTAGTTTTTGGCCAAACTGAATTACAATTAAAATCTTATTTGAACAGTGGGCACCTTCTATCTATAACCCCTTCACTGCCATCCGCTAATTTATTCAGGAATTGAAAGTATGACGTGGAGCGCCAATCCCGTATGTATTTATTTATTTAGTTTTTGGGCCAAACTGACTTAAAATTAAACTGTTATTTGAACAAATGACACCTTCTACGATCATGTTAACTCATTCACTGCCATCCCCAAATTTATTTGGGAATTGAAAAAATGATGCCAAGAGCCAATCTCGAATTTGTTCGGGGTTTGGTTTGTTTGTGGGGGGTCCGATAAAGCACAGGTCAGACCTCTGGTAATGTTTTTTTCCCTTCCACAAAGGGCAGCATTTGCCTATTGTAGAGCCGCCCTTACTTGCACCTCATATTACTCCAGACCCACACGATTTAGGAATTAATTCTTTTTTTCTGATGAAAGTAGAGAGTGCATTGAATGTTTATGTAGTCCTAAAACTCAATTTTCTGTGGGTCCTGGAATTCAAGTGACAATGACAAAAACCCTAGCACTGGAGTGGACACATATTTGCATTGCATTGTCTGTCAGTGAATGAGTTCATCTTCGGCTATTAAAAAAGTAGACCTATTGAGATTATGTAATTGTTGTGGCAAGATGACTGATTAGATGATTGAATTTGGATACCTTTAAAGGATAACCTCCAGACAAGTTGTGTCCATAATTTGTAAAATGACTTCAAATGACTTTTACTGAGCCCATTTTACAAAGATTCAACGGCATATAGCTATATTTTACGTTTTAAGACTTCAGGAAGTCTTGTTTTTGAGTTGATGACGATGCCTGACATGACATCACGTCAGGAACGCCTCTGACCGAGAAAGCGACACACATTGCATTTTGGGTACTTCGTTTGGTCTGAAAACATCGTGCTGATCTGTTTTGATGGCGAAATTAGAAGGAAAACACATAAATAATGCGATGGTGAATTGTTGTGTGTTGCACAAAGACTACCAATTGCGGTAACACCATACAGAGGTTGACACAAATTCCCAGCAGACAAATCAGACCATTTCCAACAGAGCTTGGGCACCATCTTGGTGGGCGCTACATTGGAGTAAAGACGGCTCGAATACGGAAGAAGTTCTTTAATCGATTGCAAACATTGATGCTTTCCTCTTCAGTACTATTTGAATCATATTCATAACTGGATGAGTAGCAATAACGCATGTTCACCGAATCGGAACTCAAAGCCTTTTTTTGATTCTGTCCTACGTCCTGGCGTGACGTCACGAACTGGTGGAGGGGCAATTTGTTGCAGTTTTAGCACATGTCAAGTCATTTTTATCTGTGTTTTGCATTTGACTAAATATATCAGCCTGCGTGTTTTGGGTATTTTAGGTGCTATAAAACGTTTTTTTCTGATGTCAGTTAGGAAACACAAAAAAATGGTGTCGGTTGTCCTTTAAGGTGATGTAGCTGTCAACAGCTAATGTTGTCTTTTTGTGAGGGTAATAGTGTTTTGTTGCGGTGCCACCAATTGCCCATTCAGCGGCACATTATGCCCATCATCTTATTACCGTTGGAGTTTTAAAGCCCTGGGAAATAATATACGTAATGAGTGGAGTGCATGGTCAACAAAAAGAAAAGGGTCACAACTCAAGTGAGCTGTTTAAAAAGCATGGCTGAAGTTCCTTTGGAGCTTGGAACAGCACATTATTTTAGACACAGGAATCCATCTGGCAGAATTGTATCGAAAGAATAAACACTCTTTTGCACCGAAGCCACTGGGATTGAATATGTCTTGCCAGTCAGTCAAGCCAACGTTGACCAACGTACTTCAGGCAATGTCTCTTCGTACTAAAAAAAAACTGCTTTCCTCAGGAGATTTCCATTGCCAGCTGAAGAGGAACGGGGCCATCGCCGCATTCTGCAGCCCCGGAGGAAAGCATTTAAATGAGGCGGACACATCTGTGTTTGCTCGGACACGGGGAGTTGATCTCGCTACAAGCCATGGAGCCCAAGGATGATGAGCTTGTGAGGTCTGCGTTCAGCTCGGCCGCCTCCTCACCGACTTCAATCAGATTCTCAGTTGGAGGAAAACAATTTGCATGTCACGCCCCAACGCTAAAAACTTCTATTTTGTTAAAGCTTCTTCAGGGGTGTTGCGCTTGTACCTTCATGTTTGACATATTTCATCTGGAATCCAAATTGTTAAACTGATTTTGAGAGTGCAATTTCATTTGTGGGTGGTCAATTTATCGATAGTCACTTTCAGAAATTTTGATTTTATATTTTGAAAAATATCAACATGTAGTGGACATTGATACCTCGGTTTACAAAGCCCTTGGCTTACGAACCTTTCGGTTTACGAACGTATAATTTATGAACATTTTACCTTGGCACACGAACTTTTTTCGTACACGGAGCCGCCTCAATGAGTGATGTGTCGTTCGCGAATGAGACCATTCTTCTAACAACAAAATGGCAGCCGACTGTTTTTGTCCTCTATTCCCCGCCCCCAGTCTTCAGTTAAAGCCACGTTACTGGTCAAGAACGCAGCAGTTAGGGGAGTTGGTTTAAACATGAAAGAGACAGGCAGTGAGAGAGTTTAAAGCCAGAGATAGGCAGGCAAAGGCAGAGTGTAGACTGCAAGGTTAAAATATCCCATCAATCAGGCTCCACAAACAACCCACACAAGCCATCTGTACACTTGATGGAAAAAGCTATGAACCCAGCTAAACAGAAGACAATTGATGAGGAAGTAGATAAAATTATCACAGAGAAAGCACCTACAAGGCATCATTTCTCAAGATGGTGAAAGAAGAAGGTTACGTTCCTCATCAAGTGTTTAATGCTGAGGAGACCGTCCACTCCATTCCATCAAGCCATCAGCGACCATCACAAAGGTAAATAAAATGACTTTATTATCCAGTACAGTATTTCTTTAATTATAATACCATCACACCTGTATTATACATACAATAAGGTATACTTGGTGTAGTTTTAAGGCTTAGAAAATTAGAAAGTAGAAAATTATGTTTTATGGGCATCCAAAAAAGAAAAAAATTAAACCTGCACAAATTCGGGAATGGCGCTCCACATCATATTTTCAATTCCAGAATAAATTCAGGAATGGCAGTAAATGAGTTACAGTTGAGTTGAGAAAAATCAAGACAGGACTGAACAGTGACGCTTGTGGCCGCGTCCAAGTGATGCACAAGGAGTAAATAAATAGCAGCAACATATCTGCCCGTAAATGCCTGAGGTTTTAACCCTGAGCCCCCAGCAGTATCAACTAACCTAATTGCACGTCAAATGTAAATGAAATGGCTTTTGAATTGATATTGAAAAGGTAAATGCGGATTACTGTCGCAGCTTGATGCCAAATCCTTCCTGCTTCTGCAAACGGGTCTGTGCACCACTCTGTTTATGAGCAAGCTTTATACCAAAGTCGCTACTTTTGCCTCTCTTGACATCATAACAACCCCTATCCCCCCCCAAGAGTCTCCTTCATGCCTTCATGAAGCGCTCATCAAGTGATGTACCAAGAGGCAAGTGCTGGGTGATGGGCTAATTTCTTCTGTGTCCATTAGTTTGGAATAACTGCTGTTGATGGTTGAAGGCTAACGTCCAGTCAGCTGGAGAAAACAGAACATAACGCAGCTGTCTCACAGGCTGACCGGATGCATTATAAGATGAAATCATTGGTGCGAGACTGCTCAAAGAAGATTCTCGACGCCTTGATGTTCAAAGGTCAAATTTTGGAGGTCTTACGGGCTTCGAATCATTCCATTTATGCTGAGATGTTTTAAAGTGCTGCACTTTTAGTGGTAAATTCAGAGGTCGTATGGGGAGAGATGAAGTTGTTTCTTAAATTAATCACTCTGGTGTTTTGAACTCCGTTTTAACACACACGTAATAGGATGCGGGATTAAGATCGGAAGGGTTGCGTCGTAGTAGAGATATGCACAGACAGACTTGGTCTAAGCTACTTTTTTAGACACTAAACTGGCTGTGACAAGTGTCGTAACAGTACGCCAAAAATGGTTTTGATATGTGAAAGTGATGCTGTTTAACTCATCCACTGCCAGACGTGCAAAAACGTGTCCACTCCAGTGTCAAGGTTTTTGTCATTGTCACTTGAATTCCAGGACCCACAGAATATTGAGTTTTAGCAATCCATAAAAATTCAATGCAGCGTAAGAAACCTTAGACTCTCTTCGTTCATCAGAGTGAACGAGCTAATTTCTAAATGATATGGGTCTGGAGTTATATAAGATTGAAATGAGGACGGCTGTCCAAAATACAATACAATACATACATATTGGTTTATATAGTGTTTTATCAACAGCTGAAGCTGGAACAAAGCATTAACATTGAAAAAAGTGAAAAACATTGTCAGAGTCCATAGCCAGCGCTTTATAGGCACCCAAGCATGAACAAAACCAAAACGAATTCAGGAATGGCACTTGATGTCATATTTTAAATTGCTGAATACATTTGTGACTGGCAGGGAATGAGTTAAAATAGCTTGAAATAAATTTGACGTGCTGCCAAAAGCATGCTACTACCCGTGAGCCAGTTTGCTTCAAAGGCTCAAAAGAGTCAACAATCAATAACATGCCACCAAATTCCATTAACTGATTAATCCAGTTTTACAAATTTAAGATCGTGAAAATGATCAATATTTGTGCCGTTCATCATCGAAGTTGTCATTTATTTTATAGATCATCAATCAGGTTTACTTTTTTGTCAATTCGGTTTGTGATTCAAATAGTTTCATCCACATTTGTTTTCCTTCCCATTTTTTTATGATCTGTATGGGTTACGGTCATGTGATACTTTCGTCAACCACCATGTTCAAGTTGGCGCTGACGGTCCATCGAGTGCCCCTCTCTACTTTCCTCGTTTACTCATTGAACAAATAAAAATGATGTAGTCCACAATTTTGTCCCACGGAAAGGATGGATCTATTTTAAGACAAGGTCAACTAGATGTTTTTCAAGACATTGGTATACCCAAGACAAGTGCTTCATTTTTTGTTTTTGACGCACGGACGCAACCACACACACACACACACACACACACACACGGAAGACAGAGCCTTTTCATTGAGAGATGTGAACTAAATAAAAGCAGCAGGCGGCGCGGCGAGAATAATGGCTATATTCTCTGCTCTGAGCTTGTTATGGCAGAAACATTACACAATCATTAGCCTCAGATACAATTTCAACTCAAAAAGGCAACAAAAATACGGCATTGGCCTTGACACTACATGTTGTGTGGCAAGGCTCATTACCATGACAAAAGATATTCAAGTCTAAAATGAGATGCGTGTATGTTAATTAAGTAGAACATAGCAGTTTACAAAATATCATAGAAAACAACAAATTACTGTGTTGTGCGCACATCACAAGGAGATGAGGCCAGAAATGTCGTGACCATAGCGCCGCATTATGATGGGTATCCATCCCAATAAACTACATTTTTGTTGCAAGTGGATATAACATTACTTTATGGCATTTAAAATGGCTAAAATAACAGCTGCCACAAACACGGGCTAGTCGCCAGTCACTGTTGCTAAATACGCTAAAAAAATGGCTGACGAGTATGACGCAGTGTACCTAGATGCTGCGTCCCGAATATTGATCGTTATCTTCAAACTATGTCATTCATCGAACACAATGGCAGAACAGCCGACTCTTGAAAATGTCACGAAATGGTAAATAAAATGTATAACTCGAGAATATACTGTAGTGGCGCCAGGTTTGGGCGCCATCTTGTGCATTTTCTGGGACGCTACTATGAAACAACTGGCTCAATTTGTCCTTCTCTCAATATATTGACAAAATATTCAGACTCACTGACCTTCTGTATTGGCCATTTAAACGCATCAGACTTGGATTAGAGAACATATGCCCAATTGTACAACAAACAAAAATATTATGGTGGAAGCTGAGACCTTTTTGTGGCGTGACCATATATGTTTCATTGTCTCTCTAGTGGTCAAACCCACTAAATACATGACATGAAAAAAGAAATAATCTGTGCATACTTTAAAGAGAAGAACTCTTGGTCATGATCCAAACTTGTATTTATCAGGCAGGAACAATCTACCAGTCTCAAAATGCACATTGCGTTTATAATTTGTAACATTTGAAACTTTGCAAAAGTTATCAAAGATGCCTAGCATGGATGATTGACCGAGCAAGTCTAATCAGGAAAAGGACATGTTTATAACAAGCTTACAGAGTAATGCAAAGTATAATCAGTAGATGTTTGAGGCAATCCCACATCAAATTGTTTTGAAAACTTGTTATGAATAGCGTAGGCTGCTGCTGTTTTATTTTGCTTGACTCACACTAGATTGAAATTTCACGATTGTACTGATGACTGTTTTACATGCACTTACAATATTCAAAGGACAACCGACGCACCCGGACAAGTTGTGTCCATAATTTGTAAACTCACTTCAAATGACTTCTACTGAGCGTATTTTACAAAGATGCCACCGCATATAGCTATGTTTTACGTTTTAAGACTCGCACTGAATGTTCAGGAAGTCTTGTTTTTGAGTTGGTGACGATTCCTGACGTCAGGACACGTCAGGAACGCCCTTGACCGAGAAAGCGACACAGTGCATTTTGGGTACTTTGTCTGGTCTGAAAATTTCGTGTTGGTCAGTGTTGATGGGAATTAGTAGGAAAAGACATAAATAACGCGATGGTGAATCGTTGTGTGTTGCACCAAGACTCTATTTGATACTAGTTGACACAAATTCCCAGTAGACAAATCAGCCCATTTCCAACGGAGCTTGGGCGCCATCTTGTGCATTTTCTGGGACGCTACATTGGAGTACTGACGGCTCGAATTGATACGGAAGGACTTCTTTAATCGATTGCAAACATTTATGCTTTCCTCTCCAGAACTATTTGAATCATATTCAAAACTGGATGAGTAACAAGAAAGCATCTTCTCCGAATCTGAAGCCATTGTTTTGATTCTAGAGCAAGGCAAAACGTCTTGGCGTGACGTCACAAACAAGGGAGCGGGACCTTCTGAAACTCGCCATTTCCGAGGTCGTTTTGAAGTAATTTTGGGACACTAAGTCATTTTTATTGGCGTTTTGCATTTGACTAAAAATATCAGCCTGCATGTTTTTTGGTATTTTAGATGCTATAAAACGTTTTTCTGATGTCAGTTAGGAAACAAAAAAATGGTGTTGGTTGCCCTTTCATGGTGTTCCATGCATGGGGTTAACATTGCCACCATGTACTGTATATCCTAACAAGGAGAACAAATCAGAGGAATACATAATCATAGTGTACATATTATACATCGCCTAAATTATATCCAGGCATAAAATTGTGGGGAGCAATAATGCACAATTGTCCTTTTTCGTTTAATATACTAATTTCATATCCACATACTGTTCCATTGAGCGTCACTCTCAAATCTGTATGACTGTCATCATAATCCTTTGAAGGATCAAAGGATTCTGGGTCATGATGCTGAATGTGTGTGTGTGTGAGAGAGAGAGGAGAGAAAGACAAAGAGAGAGAGACAGAGAGGGAGAGAGAGGGAGAGAGAGCGAGAGAGCGAGAGAAAAAGAGAGAGAGAGAGAGAGAGAGAGAGAGAGAGAGAGAGAGAGAGAGAGAGAGAGAGAGAGAGAGAGAGAGAGAGAGAGAGAGAGAGAGAGAGAGAGAGAGAGAGAGAGAGAGAGAGAGAGAGAGAGAGAGAGAGAGAGAGAGAGAGAGAGAATGACTACACACTTGTGTGTCACTGTGTATGTGTGTGAGTACTCCATGTGGACACGAGAGTGATGAACCATAGAACGTATTAGACATGTAATCAGTGATGCTGTTCATATCTCAATTTGGGTGAGATAAGTCCCATGGGGCAAGTGTGGGCTGCGGATGACCCCCTGAGGGTCCAGAGTACCAAAGCCTCTCATGGCAACTTGCGCAGAGCCGAGTAACGCTTGTGCCAGAAAAAGAAAGTGTCTGATGAAATAAGGATGTCCCCCACAGAGGAGAGTCTCTGTCAAATGTCTCCTCACCGCATGCGCTCCGGACTGCAATCTTCTGCAGTCTCTTCCACTTTGCTCCTGTGCTTTCTTAACTGATCGGCTGCTTTTGTACGAGCACCTTCTTTTGATTGAACTTTTTTTTCTACTTTTCTTTTCGTCAGGTGCGAACACAGTTGTCAGACTTACCTGGAGAACCAATTCAATTTAAAAACTTACAAAAAAATGTGATCTGACCTTACCCAATTGGAAAGCAAACAAATCAGTTAGTATCCTAATTTTCTCAACAATTATTTGGTGGTGCACTGAGGCATGATTTTTCACATCATCACTTTCAGCTGGAAATTTTATGATTGTTTCTTCGTAAACGTCTTACCATTTCTATGTAATGTACTCTTATTGAAATGCTCTAATATGTTAAAATATGGCTCTGGTTCCATGGCTCTGGACAGTGCAGTATGAAAGTAGGAACTATGTTTAGCGAGGGCTTAGAGCAAAGAGTCCTCATCATTTTTTTTCCTCTCTGCTAAATTAGTCGGTGGAAGCTTCTAAGTCGTACAGAGTGGTCCATCGGTGAAAATGTTTCTTCAGCCGTCATCTGTACTTCTTTGAAGGTGTTGGATGTTTTGCTCCTCATCTAAGAAGCTTTGTCAACGAACTAAGATATTTGCTGGTAGCTCTGGCCCTACATATATATCCCTAATGTCCAGAGGTCGCGGTGCCAGACCTCTGCCTTTATAGGTCCCTGCTATAAGGTTGGGGGGAGTAGAGGACTATTCCCTGAAGCTAAACTGATTACTTCTTTTGTCCTGACTGATTATAGTCTGTGACTGGCCCTGGTTGCCCCATTCGCCCTGGTATCACCTCATCAGCCTGACTAAGCTTACGTGGTAATGATCTAAGAATTCTGTTGGAAGCACGATCCAAATTGAACATCACACCACTGTGGCAATTTAGTGAAGGGTTTTGCTGTTTTGTAATAATAGCTTCTTTTTCTCCCCTTTCAAACCATCTATTTTCTTTAGCTAAGATACATACACACATTCCAATTAAAAGACAGTAACACAGTATTTGACGACAGTATATGTAGGGCCAGAGCGACCAGCGAAAATCTTAGTTCGCTGACGAAGCTTCTTGGATGAGGAGCGAAACGTTCGACACCTTCAAAGAACTAGAGACGACGGCCAAAGAAACCTTTTCATCTCTGCTAAATTACAATTAAAACACAGTAATGGCGTGTTTAAACTCAATACTTAAAGGACAACCGACACCAGAAAAACGTTTTATAGCATCTATAATACCCAAAACACGCAGGCTGATATTTTGAGTCAAATGCAAAACACCAATAAAAATGAGTTAAAGTGTCCCAAAACTACTTCAAAATGACTTCGGAAATGGCGAGTTTCAGAAGGTCCCGCCCCCTTGTTCATGACATCACGCCAGGACGTCTTGCCTTGCCTAGAATCAAAACAATGGCTTCAGATTCGGAAAATCTGCCCTCTTGTCACTCATCGAGTTATGAATATGATTCAAATAGTTCTGAAGAGGAAAGCATAAATAAATGTTGAGGTGTCCAATGTAGCTCTCAAAAAATGCACAAGATGGCGCACAACCTCCGTTGGAAATGGGCTGATTTGTCTGCTGGGAATTTGTGTCAACTAGTATCAAATAATAGTCTTGGTGCAACACACAACGATTCACCATCGCGTTATTTATGTTTTTTCCCTCTAATTTCGCCACCAAGATGGATCAACTCAATGTTTTCAGACCATACAAAGTACCCAAAATGCATTGTGTGTCGCTTTCTCGGTCAGAGGAGTTCCAGACGTGACGTCACGGTAGGTATCGTCACCAACATAAAAACAAGACTTCCTCAATATTCAACGCAAGTCTTAAAACGTAAAATATAGCTATATACGGTGGAATCTTTGTAAAATACACTCAGTAGGAGTCATTTGAAGTGATTTTACAAATTATGGACGCAACTTGTCCGGAGGCATCGGTTGTCCTTTAAAGTATGAAAATAGGCTTGGAGATATCAGAATCAGAATCAGAATCAGAATCAGAATCAGAATACCTTTATTCGTCCCGCAATGGGGAAATTTGCAGTCCACAGCAGCAATTGAAGAGGGATGGGGTTGGGGTGGGAGTGAAAGGATAGAAAACAAGATATTCTAAGCATAACAAAATAAAAATGTCAACTGTATACTGTGCAAATGTAGATGTGCAAAAACCGTTCTATAAACAAGACTGTACATAGTGCAGAATCAAGAGATGCATTTAGATATATTGCAACAACCCATATTTACAAGTGTCCAGTTTTTTTTTTGTTTTTTGTTTTTTGTTTTTCCACATGTGATCATTGGGAATTGTGAAGCCTGACAGCAGTCGGTAGGAACGAGCGGCGGTACCTCTCCTTCTTGCAGCGCGGGTGTAATAGTCTCTGGCTAAAGGAGCTACCCAGAGCTGTCAGGATGGGCAGGAGGGGGTGGGAGGGGCTGTCCGTCATAGCTTTTAGTTTAGCTAGCGTCCGTCTGTTGCCCACCTCCTCAAGAGAGTCCAGCGAGCAGCCCACGACAGAACTGGCCCGCTTGACAAAGCGCTCCAGTCTTTTTCTGTCCCGGGTGGTGATGCTGCCTGACCAGCAGACAATGCCATAGTGGATGGCTGATGCCACCACAGAGTCATAGAAAGTCTTTAGGAGTGACCCCTGAACTCCAAAAGACCTCAGTTTCCTGAGGAGGAAGAGGCGACTCTGTCCCTTTTTGATTAGGGCATCCGTGTTTGTTGTCCAGTCCAGTTTATTGTTGAGAGTAACACCCAGGTACTTGTAGGAGGTCACCCTCTCAATGTCCGAACCCTGGATGTTCAATGGTGCAGGTGACGATTGTTTCCTGCAGAAATCCACCACCAGCTCCTTGGTTTTGCCAGTGTTGATCTGGAGGTGATTCTGCTGGCACCAGTCCACAAAGTCCTTTGTCAGTCCCCTGTACTCCCTATCGTCTCCCTCTGTAATGAGGCAGACAATAGCTGAGTCGTCAGAGAACTTCTGAAGGTGGCAGGTTGGGGTGTTGTAGTTGAAGTCCGAGGTGTAGAGGGTGAAGAGGAATGGAGCCAGGACTGTTCCCTGCGGCGCTCCGGTGCTGCAGAGAAGCCTGTCCGACTCACAGTTCTTTACCCTCACGTACTGTGGCCTGTTTGTGAGGTAGTCTGTAATCCAGGATGTGAGGTGATGGTCGACTCCGGCATGCTGCAGCTTGTCCCCCAGTAGACTGGGCTGGATGGTGTTGAAGGCACTGGAGAAATCGAAGAATGTGATCCTCACCGTGCTCCCAGCATTCTCCAGGTGCAGCAACGCCGTATGGAGGAGGTAGATGATGGCATCCTCCACACCGATGCTGGGCTGGTAGGCAAACTGCAGCGGGTCCAGCGATGAGCTTGCCAGCGGTCGCAGGTGGGCGAGGACGAGTCTCTCCAGCGTCTTCATCAGGTGAGACGTCAGCGCCACCGGTCTGTAGCTGTTGAGCTCTTTGGGGTTGGCAATCTTGGGCACTGGGACCAGGCATGACGTTTTCCACAGCTGTGGAACTCTGCCCAGCTTCAGGCTCAGGTTGAACAAGTGCTAGACAATGTCACACAGCTGGTCGGAGCAGGTCTTGAGGAGTCGGGAACTGATGTCATCCGGACCTGCTGCCTTCCTCACCTTCATCCTCCTCAGTTGGTTCCTCACCTGCGCAGTTGTGACAGACAGGCAGGAACCAGGAGGCAGAGTGGCGGCTGAGGGTGTGGCAACGGTTGGGAGGGCAGTTGTTGGTTGCGGAAAGCTGGTCGTGAGAGGGGGCAGGGAGGGTAAGGCCACAGTGAGAGTTGGTGCAGGTGCAGCTACAGGTGAAGTTGACGGTGGGCCGGGGGCGGCTGGCGTCTTGTCAAACCGATTGAAAAAGCGGTTGATTTCATCTGCCCAGTCCTTGTCTTTTTCGTTCAATGTCACTGGGCTTTTGTGGCCTGAGATGTTTTTCAGGCCCTTCCAGACACCAGCGACATTGCTGGCTTGCAGCTGCTCCTCCATTTTCATCCTGTAGGCCTTCTTCCCCTCTCTGATCTTCCTCCTCAGTTGGATCTGCACGGCCTTCAGTTCCTCTCTGTTGCCCGACACAAAAGCCCTTTTCTTCTCCTTCAGGAGGACTTTTATGTCGGGATTAATCCATGGTTTGTTGTTGGCAAAACACCGCACAGTCCTGGTGGGTACGGTGTTTTGTTCACAAAAGTTAATGTAGTCTGTGATGGTGTTGGTGAGTGAGTCAATGTCTTCCCCATGAATCTCAGTAAAGAGCTCCCACCTGGTTGAATCAAAACAGTCCCGCAGAGCTTCTTCAGCTTCTGTGGACCATCTTTTGATCGTGCGGGTCACAGCTGGTTGCCTCTGGACAAGGGGTTTGTACACAGGCTGGAGATAAACCATATTGTGGTCTGCTCTTCCGAGAGGGGGGAGGGGGGAGGGTTTGTATGCATCCTTGGCGTTTGAATAAAATAGGTCCAATATGTTATTGTCTCTGGTGGCACAAGTTACATACTGTGTGAATGTTGGGAGGGAGAATTTCAGGGAAATGTGATTGAAGTCCCCTGAGATGATAAACAAGGCGTTGGGGGACTGGGTTTGCAGCTTGTTTACAACAGATATGAGGGCATCGGAGGCAGCGCCGCCATTTGCCGTAGGGGGAATGTACGTCGTCACGGCTATGACGTGTGAGAATTCCCGTGGCAGGTAATGCGGCCGAAGGCTAACGGCTAGCAGCTCGATGTCCCGAGTGCAAAGTTTTTCCTTCACCGTGATGTGCCCAGGATTGCACCATTTGTCATTCACAAATACAGCAATCCCCCCTCCTTTCTGCTTACCGCTGCCTTCATTTCTGTCCGCTCGTACGAGTTGGAAGCCCTCCAGCTCTGCGTGGGCGTCCGGAGTGATTGCCGAAAGCCATGTCTCCGTGACGAGTAGCAAGCTGGCTTCCCGGTACTCCCTCTGATGTCGCGTTAGCGCCGCCAGCTCGTCCATTTTATTTGGGAGCGATCTCACGTTCCCCATGATGACGGACGGGAGAACGTGTCGGTATTTCCTCGTTCTTTTGCGGCGATCTTTCCCGGCCCGACATCCTCGTTTCCTCCTCTTCAATTCATCGGGGATGTCTGGTGCGGCGGCCGCTAGTCCGCTATTAGCCCGCCACGCTAGTAGCTGGTCTCGACTGTAAACAATGGGATTCCGCGTGCGCGTGGATTCCCCGTTCACAGGAGCGATGAAAAGTAAAAAATAACGGCGATGAGCAAAAGAAAAGATGCCCATCTCCTCTCCGGAGGTTTATGGAGCGAGATCAGGCAAAACAAAAACGGAAAAGTAAAGAAGTGAAAAAGTAGACAAGAAAGGGAAAGAGCTGCTGTGGAGGCAGCCACACAGGGGGGCGCCATCTTAATCTCCCTTATGTCTTCGCTTATTTCATTGGTCTCTTGTTAAAAAGCACTGCAATCATTTGTGCCTAAGCAGTTGCTTTGCCATAATATGAAAATCTGACCTCATCCAGGAGGGATCACATGCAATAAACAGCTGACAAGAGGCCGGGCTTCAATATCAAATCTTCTCCCTTGCAAGGTCACCACCATGCTCCCTCCCGGTGGTCACTTCCTGCCATTTTTATTTCCACCCCTTTGCCTCACGCCCTTAAGCGAATCATCAGATTTATATTGATAGTGACCTTTCGCTGAAATTAAGCATGCTTATCCTCGAGCGACGAGCGCAAAGTTTAAACCAATTAACGAGCACTTCACCAATCAGTAGGGCGAGGCTCACGTCAAAATAAAAATAATTTATATATTTGCACTGCATCAAAAGCCGCTCACGGGGCACAGAGTGTCAAAGTAATCTTATTAGGTGAGCTATAGAAAACGAGCAAAGAAACTCCTCTGGGTTGTAAATAATACAAGAGCTAAGACAAAGGTATAAACTGTCCCTTTCGCTGACCTATACAAATAGAAAATAGTGACGCTGCCAATAATAACTGACAATAACTGCATGCGTTATTGCTTTGCTGTTGTTTAATCACAGCGAGCACTCACTGACATTTAAATTGTGTGACAAGACACCAAAACAAAGTGATAAAACAGCGATGAAATGTCCCGGTGTCCCAAGAAATAACGAGTCTTGTCATAGCTGACCCAGCAGCGCCAATGACATTATTTGCTGACGTCCAACTAGGAGGAGTTAATGACCAGAATGATTCTTCCACTTCTTCACCGACAAAGTCGCTGCTCTGACACGAAAAGGAAATGCAACTTTGGATAACCGGGACGCCTGAATGTGATTATGTGCTCATCTCTGACACTGCCGCCGTCTTATTGGTGGCGTGAGAAGTCCAGGACTGTCACAGCCCATTTGCATGAGAGGCCATCACTATCTCGGGGAAAATGAGCCTACGGATGAGTTTGCGTTCGTCTCAATGATACCTCGGTTTACGAACCCCTTGGCTTCTGAAGTTTTTGGTTTATGAAGGTTACATTTATGAAAATTTTACCTTGGCATACGAAGTTTACCTTGGCATACGAACTTTTTTTGTACACGGAGTTGCCTCAATGAGTGATGTGTCATTCGCGAACGAGCCCGTTCTTCTAACAACAAAATGGCAGCTGACTGTTTTTGTCCTTTATTCCCTGCCCTCAGTCTTCGGTTAAATCCACATGATTGGTCAAGAACGCAGAAGTGAGAGTTTCAACGTTGATAGTTCAAAGGCAGAGTGTTGACTGCAAGGTTAAAAGATCCCATCAATCAGGCTCCACAAACAGCCCGCACAAGCCATCTGTACATTTGGTACAAAAAGCTATCAACCCAGCTAAACAGAACACAATTGATGAGGAACGAGATAAAATTATCACAGAGAAGGCACCTACAAGGGATCCTTAGTCAAGATGGTGAAAGAAGAAGGTTATGTTCCTCATCAAGTGTTTAGTGCTGATGAAACCGGCCGCTCCATTCCATCAAGCCATCAACGACCATCACAAAGGTAAATAAAATGACTTTATTATACAGTACAATTCTTTAATTATAATACCATAACACATTTATTATACATAAAAAAGGTATATTGTGTGTATTTGTAAGGCGTAGAAAATTAGAAAGTAGAAAATTGTGTTTTATGAGGCCCTGGGAACAGATTATTCTCATTTTAATGGTTTCCTATGGGAAATTATTTTTGGGGATACACACTTTTCGCCTTACACATTTTGTCTGGGAACCAATTAAGTTCGTAAGCCAAGGTATCACTGTCCTAAGGATTCAAGCTTTCTTTGGTGTTGTCACCAAACTCAAATGTTGATTTCTATACAATGCCTCTAGAGTTTAGAACATTTTAAGGTCCGGATAGTGAACCAACCTCATGACAAACCATATAATATCATGAAAGTATATCTAAAAGTAACATAAAAGTACCTCGAAGATACTCTGACACAAAATTAACACAGAGGACGTGATTATTCAGTCCTATTAACTAAGAATCTTTTTTTGGTTATGATTGTCTCGGCAACTAATTCTAACCACAAGTATAACTCAATTTCTGATACCATAAACATGAAGCTTTAAATATCTTACATTAATCCGAAAACAGTTTACCTTTACAAAATGCACCCCAAGTGCACATATACCTGTAAATCCTGATGTGGGCCATGCTAACTGAACTTCATTTATCAACCTAGGCTAAATTTCATTCATGCTCCATACTCAAGGATGTCAGTATTCATTCTCCAAACAGACAATAGTACTCACTCCTGTATACTCGTACCCCAACCACCACATCACACAGTAATGGCATTTTCCCAAAACACTCCACAGTATTATACTTCCACATAATACCCCAAAGCAACATCTCCACGTACACAACTGCCACCCAAGGCAACAATCCCACCAAGACACTTTCCCAACATCTGACAAGAAGTTGTGAGACAAGCTGAAAAGACAAAGGCCCCAACAATCTCCACAGATGTCAACCCTCGACACAACAATTGAAGTCGGGTAGGGGCTCTCTTTTAGCCCGTAAACCACATTTCGGGAGGAAACCAGATTCAAAAAGAAGTACCAACCAAAAGTTGGTATGCAAACCTGACTAAACTGGACCTCCTGATAACAGGAACAAGCTGATCCTGGGTTGCTCTCAAGAAATGGTGTTAAAGACGTTCTTCGATGTCTTTAACCAAAGTAAAGAGTCTGTAAAGAGTACTTCAATATTATAGATGATGTGGCTAAAGGTGTCTTTAGTGCTCAGCCTCGATGATATCAGCTTGTGTTACCTTATCTAATGCATTGAAACCACTTTTGGAAGTGTCAGATTTCTTTTTTTACATTTTGCCTCAATTTCTGGGCAACACCGACGTCTCAATGGTTTTATTCACATTCTAATCAAGAATTTCAGATTGCCTTCCACGTTACAAAAATGAAAAAAAAAACTTATGTCTTCGCTTATTTCATTGGTCTCTTGTTAAAAAGCACTGCAATCATTTGTGCCTAAGCAGTTGCTTTGCCATAATATGAAAATCTGACCTCATCCAGGAGGGATCACATGCAATAAACAGCTGACAAGAGGCCGGGCTTCAATATCAAATCTTCTCCCTTGCAAGGTCACCACCATCCTCCCTCCCGGTGGTCACTTCCTGCCATTTTTATTTCCACCCCTTTGCCTCACGCCCTTAAGCGAATCATCAGATTTATATTGATAGTGACCTTTCGCTGAAATTAAGCATGCTTATCCTCGAGCGACGAGCGCAAAGTTTAAACCAATTAACGAGCACTTCACCAATCAGTAGGGCGAGGCTCACGTCAAAATAAAAATAATTTATATATTTGCACTGCATCAAAAGCCGCTCACGGGGCACAGAGTGTCAAAGTAATCTTATTAGGTGAGCTATAGAAAACGAGCAAAGAAACTCCTCTGGGTTGTAAATAATACAAGAGCTAAGACAAAGGTATAAACTGTCCCTTTCGCTGACCTATACAAATAGAAAATAGTGACGCTGCCAATAATAACTGACAATAACTGCATGCGTTATTGCTTTGCTGTTGTTTAATCACAGCGAGCACTCACTGACATTTAAATTGTGTGACAAGACACCAAAACAAAGTGATAAAACAGCAATGAAATGTCCCGGTGTCCCAAGAAATAACGAGTCTTGTCATAGCTGACCCAGCAGCGTCAATGACATTATTTGCTGACGTCCAACTAGGAGGAGTTAATCACCAGAAGGATTCTTCCACTTCTTCACCGACAAAGTCGCTGCTCTGACACGAAAAGGAAATGCAACTTTGGATAACCGGGACGCCTGAATGTGATTATGTGCTCATCTCTGACACTGCCGCCGTCTTATTGGTGGCGTGAGAAGTCCAGGACTGTCACAGCCCATTTGCATGAGAGGCCATCACTATCTCGGGGAAAATGAGCCTACGGATGAGTTTGCGTTTGTCTCAATGATACCTTGGTTTACGAACCCCTTGGCTTATGAACTTTTTTGGTTTCCGAAGGTGACATTTATGAAAATTTTACCTTGGCATACGAACTTTACCTTGGCATATGAACTTTTTTTGTACACGGAGTTGCCTCAATGAGTGATGTGTCATTCGCGAACGAGCCCGTTCTTCTAACAACAAAATGGCAGCTGACTGTTTTTGTCCTTTATTCCCTGCCCTCAGTCTTCGGTTAAATCCACATGATTGGTCAAGAACGCAGAAGTGAGAGTTTCAACGTTGATAGTTCAAAGGCAGAGTGTTGACTGCAAGGTTAAAAGATCCCATCAATCAGGCTCCACAAACAGCCCGCACAAGCCATCTGTACATTTGGTACAAAAAGCTATCAACCCAGCTAAACAGAACACAATTGATGAGGAACGAGATAAAATTATCACCGAGAAGGCACCTACAAGGGATCCTTAGTCAAGATGGTGAAAGAAGAAGGTTATGTTCCTCATCAAGTGTTTAGTGCTGATGAAACCGGCCGCTCCATTCCATCAAGCCATCAACGACCATCACAAAGGTAAATAAAATGACTTTATTATACAGTACAATTCTTTAATTATAATACCATAACACATTTATTATACATAAAAAAGGTATATTGTGTGTATTTGTAAGGCGTAGAAAATTAGAAAGTAGAAAATTGTGTTTTATGAGGCCCTGGGAACAGATTATTCTCATTTTAATGGTTTCCTATGGGAAATTATTTTTGGGGATACACACTTTTCGCCTTACACATTTTGTCTGGGAACCAATTAAGTTCGTAAGCCAAGGTATCACTGTCCTAAGGATTCAAGCTTTCTTTGGTGTTGTCACCAAACTCAAATGTTGATTTCTATACAATGCCTCTAGAGTTTAGAACATTTTAAGGTCCGGATAGTGAACCAACCTCATGACAAACCATATAATATCATGAAAGTATATCTAAAAGTAACATAAAAGTACCTCGAAGATACTCTGACACAAAATTAACACAGAGGACGTGATTATTCAGTCCTATTAACTAAGAATCTTTTTTTGGTTATGATTGTCTCGGCAACTAATTCTAACCACAAGTATAACTCAATTTCTGATACCATAAACATGAAGCATTAAATATCTTACATTAATCCCAAAACAGTTTACCTTTACAAAATGCACCCCAAGTGCACATATACCTGTAAATCCTGATGTGGCCCATGCTAACTGAACTTCATTTATCAACCTAGGCTAAATTTCATTCATGCTCCATACTCAAGGATGTCAGTATTCATTCTCCAAACAGACAATAGTACTCACTCCTGTATACTCGTACCCCAACCACCACATCACACAGTAATGGCATTTTCCCAAAACACTCCACAGTATTATACTTCCACATAATACCCCAAAGCAACATCTCCACGTACACAACTGCCACCCAAGGCAACAATCCCACCAAGACACTTTCCCAACATCTGACAAGAAGTTGTGAGACAAGCTGAAAAGACAAAGGCCCCAACAATCTCCACAGATGTCAACCCTCGACACAACAATTGAAGTCGGGTAGGGGCTCTCTTTTAGCCCGTAAACCACATTTCGGGAGGAAACCAGATTCAAAAAGAAGTACCAACCAAAAGTTGGTATGCAAACCTGACTAAACTGGACCTCCTGATAACAGGAACAAGCTGATCCTGGGTTGCTCTCAAGAAATGGTGTTAAAGATGTTCTTCGATGTCTTTAACCAAAGTAAAGAGTCTGTAAAGAGTATTTCAATATTATAGATGATGTGGCTAAAGGTGTCTTTAGTGCTCAGCCTCGATGATATCAGCTTGTGTTACCTTATCTAATGCATTGAAACCACTTTTGGAAGTGTCGGATTTCTTTTTTTACATTTTGCCTCAATTTCTGGGCAACACCGACGTCTCAATGGTTTTATTCACATTCTAATCAAGAATTTCAGATTGCCTTCCACGCTACAAAAAAAAAAAAAAAAAAAAAAATGAAAAAAAAAAACACAAAGACAGAATATGTCTATTCCCCAAACAGCCCAACACAATATTTTATGAAAATTGCGACCTCATAGAACATGTCGAACTTTCAATCTGTTCAACAAAACAGGATGCATTTGATGTTAGGAAAAAGGGGAGCAGATGAAGAATACAAAAAAGTGATGGAAAGCAAAGCAATATATATTCTTTCTGTAGTGCACATGAAATAAGGTAGATCAAAGTTTAACACCAAGAACAGAAATTCATTTCTAGAAGTTTTTTCCTTCTCTGTCTGGGTGTGTGTGTCGCACTCATTTGTGTTCCGATGTGTGTTTTCTTTGTTACATTTCCTTGTCAGAGGCAGTGAACGAAGAACTAAAGGTTTTTGTCGGATATATTCCTGTCATATGAATGTGTTAACTGATTGCTAGTCAGGCTTATATTTGGGCGATTTCCAAAACAATATTTCTGATTGAGATCACTTACATTATGGATGGGGGTGGGGTGTCCTGCAATTTACTGGCAAACTGTCCACGAGTCACTTTTCTGCCTCTTTTCTAATTTTTTAAAGGTGAGCCTTTGACATTTCTGACTTGATCTTGGTTTCAATCCCTGGTGCTTTCTACTAACTTTGTGACTGCTTTATTTCCTCTATATGATATCTGTCAATGTTAAGCGCTTTGTTGCAGATTCAGCTGTTGTTAAAGCGCTATATAAACCCATATGTATTGCATTGTATTTCCAGTGGTGATGTTGGTTTTTTTTTTATCCCCCCCCCCCCCCTCAATGTTGAATTGGCTTTATTCTTATGGCACAGTGGCGGGAAGCGTTGAATATTTCCAAACATATTTACAGACAGGAAACGAAAGACTTAATGGACAACGGACACCTCCGGACAAGTGTCCATAATTTGTAAAATCGCTTCAAATGACTTCTACTGAGCGTATTTTCCAAAGATTCCACCGCATATAGCTATATTGTACGTTTTAAGACTTATGCTGAATATTCAGGGAGTCTTGTTTTTGAGTTGGTGACGATTCCTGACGTGACATCACGGAAGGAACGCCCCTGACCGAGAAAGGACACACAATGCATTTTGCGGTACTTTGTTTGTTTGGTCGGAAAACTTCGTGTTGATCCATGTTGATGGCGAAATTAGAAAGGAAACACATAAATAACGCGATGATGAATTGTTGTGTGTTGAACCAAGACAACTAATTGATATTCGCTGACACAAATTCGCAGGAGACAAATTAGACCATTTCCAACGGAGCTTTGGCGCTATCTTCTGCATTTTCTGGGTGCTACATATCTGTCCAGATGCCTCAAAATGACACGGAATAAATTATTTGATTGCAAACATTTATGCTTTCCTCTTCAGAACTATTTGAATCATATTCATAACAGGATAAGTAACAAGAAAGCATCTTCGCCGAATCTGAAGCCATTGTTTTGATTCTCGAGCAAGGCAAGACGTCTTGGCGTGATATCACGAACAAGGGGGCGGGACCTTCTGAAACTGGCCACTTCCGGGTTAAATTTGAAGTAATTTTTGGACACTAAGTCATTTTTATTAGTGTTTTGCATTTGACTATAAAATATCATCCTGCATGTTTTGGGTATTTTAGATGCTATAAAACATTTTTCTGATGTCAGTTAGGAAACAAAAAAAATCATGTTGGATGTCCTTTAAACTGGTAATGTGTCTTCATAATTGCCAAATGGAAGACATTTTCAACTTACATACTATCAGTCTTTTTTTCCCCAACAGTCAACAAAAAAGTGCATTGGATGGATGGACGGATTGATGGATGGAGGAGCCATGACATGTGACAGGTGGGTCAGGTGCTTCTTCCCAATGTTCGCAACCATCTCATCAGATTGATCGGCGTAGCAAGGGGATACTGGAGAATTAGCGTACACTCCGTATGCTTGCTGGAGGAAAGAGCCTGACCTTCTATTGAGAGTCAATACACTTGGCGGATCAATTCCCTCTCGGCAATGGAAAAACTGAGCGTGATTTCTTCTCCAGGGAGACGGTGCATAAGGCACAAGTCAGAATTCAGTGTGGATGATGAGGTGGGGGTGGAAATGAATCGAATAAATCTGCCTGTGAAGTATTCTTCCAATCAGAAACATAATCTTCAAAATGTTTTTATTCATCAAGCCTGTCACCTTTTCTAATCCGTGTCTTTTTGTTTACTTCCTATTGGACCAAAATGCTGTTTTCCCCCACGACAAAAAAAATAATATGAATGAAATGAAAAAATGAATATTTTAACACTCACGCTGATTCAAAGGAAAGCAATACTGGCTCCAAAACCCAACAAAAGATTTCCATTTTTTTCCATGTAAATATTGCTGAGACAATTACAAAAGCAACAACAGGGTTTTTTTTTATCCAGATGTGACTCACAAACCTAATCCAACCTCTCAGGCGATTTGTCCTCCCACTAGAGGAGATTGAAAATTTGACGTGCCTCTGGTCGCCATGCGCTATTCAAATGGTGTCATTTATTATTCCCTGCCCATGGCAAATCAGGTTTAATATGATATGACTAACGTGCACCAGTCTAATGTGTATTGCCTCCAAAATATGCAAAACGTTGTCTGCATGTGTGTTCTTGTGCTGCATTTAGATCAAGGGTAAATAAAGTGGAATGAACGCAAAGTCCTACTTTTACGAAGTGGAAATACATGGTTGTTAGCATTGTAAATTGAAATTCTCGTAGCTGTTCAGTAGATTATCCATTCATCCATTTTCACATTTGTACCACACCTAAAAACAAAACATCCATTTACAGATGAAAATGTTTCTTGAGACGTCATGTGTACGTCTTTAAGGGTGTTGGATATTTCACTCCTCATCTGAAGAGCTTCGTCAGCGAACTAAGGTTGTGCTGGTAACTCTGGCCCTATATATATATATATATATATATATATATATATATATATATATATATATATATATATATATATATATATATATATATATATATATATATATATCCCTAATTGACAGAGGTGGACGTGCCAGACCTCTGCTCTGATAGGGCCTTGCTTTAAGGTTGGGGAACAGAGTTAACAGCACAACTTTAGTTCGCTGACGAAGCTCTTCAGATGAGGAGCAAAACGTCCGACACCTTCAAAGAAGTACAGATGACGGCTGAAGAAAAAAAATATATCGATGGACCACTCTTGTATGACAGAGCCTACACAGATCCATTTACAGAAATACAATTTTCAAACTGGAACATATTTCATTCATTTAATTTCCATTATTTTCAATGGGAAAACTTGTTCCTGAATATCAGGTAATAAAAATGCATGATTCCCTTGACATGAACCACTGCACTGCTATTGCTATTTTTACGTGCACCAATCTCACTCACTGTCTCACCCAGCCACTACCCCACGCTCCCAAAGCCATCTTTCTGTCCACATGCTCATTTTGACAAAAGGGCAAAAGTTTTAAAGGCACAACCAGCGAAGCGCTGCCGCGCCCACGGGAAGTGACTTTTGCAGTTTCAGGGGAAAGGTGACAGAGTAAGGCCAGGCTGAACCATCAAACTTCGGCCTCTGTTCATTATCTAGAGGTGAAGCTCACTCCAATCCCTTTGTGGGAAAGGCCTTGGAGGATGGTAAAATGATAGATCACATACATGGCTTGTATGGCGAGTGACATACAGCCATAAAGCACCCGTATTATGGAAGTGAATTGATTGTGTCGATGACATATTAGGATCATACAAACAGCTAAGCGCTAAGGTTTCCACATAAAGGTGATGGCTCTTTCAATGGTCATCAGCGTGACAGCGCAATGCAGGCCAGACCATGAATAAGATGATTTACACTGCATTTATGCTTCATATGGAAAATCATTTTTAAGGTCTTAGAATACTGGCATATCAATTCTCACATCTGCTTGTCCAAATTAGGGCCACAGGTCATCTGGAGCTTGTCCCAGATGAATTTGGGGGAGAGCTGTTTTTTCTGTTGTTTTTTGATTTCTAATATGGAAGAAATTGTGGACAGAATATGTGAATTTGACAAAGCAGCGCCTGAGCCAAGAAATCGCAACTGTGCAGCAGATGTGCTCGTCACAATCACACAGTGTTGCCACGCGAAGTTTCAATATTACAAAGGTACATTTGATGACGGCAAACCAGACATTTTTGGCATTAAAAAAATATTAGCTTTAATAGAATTGCTTTGTTCTAAATTCTGCCTTTCTATTTCAGTGACATTTTGCGGAGATCTGCATGGAATGTTGCACAGTGTTTGATTTGTCTCTGAAGGTGTTCAGTCCCGCCATTTTACGACTGTGTTGAATGTTGACAAATTTAAGTGTGTGCATTTCGCTCATGAGCAAAGCTTTCCAGCATATCTTCCCAGACTACTGAAGGCATGGACATTAGCATGGATTGGATTTATCTTCATTACTCTCGAAGTCGAGAAATTTACATTTCACAGCAGAAAAGTTATGAAGGGAAAATGAAAGGAAAGAAAGAAGTAGAAAAACACAATACAGGAGCTACTGGAAAGGCAGCCACTATTGCGGCGCCATCTTGAAGTCAAAAGAACAAAAAATAAATAAACAATAACAAATATGACAAGCCAAAGACATAGAGTCATTCATTCTTAAGCACTTTCTGTACCCTCTTTGTTACATGAAGCAGTTCTAGATGAAAGAGGAGAGGATCAAAGTGTCCTTTTCACCAGTGGATAACGGACGTCATGGTGGAATGTGCATGTCTACTATAAGCTAAAAGTTGAAAGCAAACACGGAGCTGTAGCATCCAGTGACAAAAGGAGATTAATCTCACATATGCCGCGACAGTTCCACATAAGCATTGGTACTCTGCCTTTCTACTCAAGTACATGTACTTGGAAATTACAGTTTAACAGTTCATGTGTAAGAGTCAAATTGACTTTTATTAAGTATACAGTAGCTTAAACTTTTTTTGACACCTGGTCTAAAAAAAGTCCCCTGGCAGGATATTGATTATTTAATTATTTGACCAAATCATTTCAATGGACAATCATGGTAGAATAATTCTGTCTGTTACAATTCCTCATCTTTTCCCACTACGCATATGGCCACTCTTTTGCACAAAGCTCTGATTGGGCTGCTCCAATTTAATTGAAGCATATTTTTGTGCATTAACTACAACCAACTGCACTTCGATCCCAATACGCCCTTCAGCTGATTGTCCCCAGATTGTCAATTAGAGAAAAGGGGCTATTTAGCGACGCCAGTTCTTTGGCCTGAAATGAGCTCCCAATAGTACCTCAAATTGCCAGGACACACCAGGAGAATTTAAAACTACTTTTAAAAAGACCATGAAAACAGACTACGGATCTTATTTAAATGATGTAACATAACCAATTGCCATGTTATTTTATAGACGCTGAGCAAATATTACCATTCTGTTTTATCACCAAAAGGAGCAATGTTATCTGAACCGAATAACCTTTTTCTTCCTAGTGTACGTTATTCATTATTTCCATCACCTTTCTTGGCACTGGACCAAGGCACACCAGCCCCTGACAATGAAACCTAGGGACAAATATTCCCTCTCCATCTTGTATTTACATTCCTTGTCTCACTTTTGTGCGACCAGAAAAACGCCAAGTGCGGTCCACACCCCCGTCCTCTAAATTGGAACACTGGGTCGTTCAATAAAAGGCAAAGATTGAGTTTTGCTCCAACTATCTTTGATTGGCAGAGCAGCTCATTCTCTTTTGCCCCTCCCTCTTTTCTCTTTCACCTGCCACGGCTCTGTTCATCCCCCCCTGACATCCCATCAACTCTCCTTTCCCGGATCAAAGGGATTAAGTCTGAAAGGACAGCAATTGCTCTGCACAACCTGGGCTCTAATACAGCAAATAACACACATGTATACCAGACATTGTACTGAATACTTATCATGGCAACAGACAGATTGACTTTGAGCTGATACTGATGAATAGTTATTCTTTTTTTTTTGTCATATTCAAAAGGCCAGACGCAAGAATATGATGAAAGCTATGCAACCCGCAAATGCTCTAGATAAAACAGCTCGAGGGGACATATGATGGAAAGTTTAATTTTTAATGGTTTATTTAGAAATAGATGGGTCTCTGTAATAATACTCGCCAGTTAATCTAGTGTGAAAATAAACAATCAAATACCATATTTTATGCATTATAACCACCAAGTCAGTATTCTGATTTTTTTGTAAGTATTTTATATGTTCTCTAAAGCGCTTTGGGATAGCTGTGCAGTGGAGAAATCACTATATAGACAAAGGTGAACTGTGTTGTATTGCTTTTGCGCATTTCCATCGGGTGGGTGCATAATTCAACCACAGCCATTATTGTAGCTTCTATTACATTTGTCCTACACATCAAATAGATTTAAAGTTGGCCATTCATTGAAGGTGCACCGTATATTCAAAAGGTGAACCTTTTAAGTGGAGAAAATATATACAAATTAAAACATATATTATACTTTGCTATGTTGTTGCTCATTTATTATCATCTTCACTAATTCACTCCCAGTCGATGTTTTAGACTATATGTATAAACATTCAATATGGCGTTAGAAACCTCAGACTCTTCATCAGGGAGAAAAAAAGAGTTAATTCAATTAAATGTCTATGGGTCTGGAGTTATATGAGCCTGAAATGAGGGCAGCTGTCCAAAATACAATGTAATGCATACATATTGGTTTATATAGAGCTTTAACAACAGCTGAAGCTGGAACAAAGCGCTAACATGGAAAAAATGGAAATGATGTCCCCTTGTGGAAAAAAAAACATCGCCAGAGGCCATCGCCAGCATTTTATTGGCACCCAAGCATGAAAAAACATAACCCGAACAAATTCGGGAATGGCTCTCTACGTCATATTTTCAATTCCCGAATAATTTCGTGAATACCAGTGAATGAGTTAAAACTTACGAAAAGATTGCTGGAAAAATGAGTAACTAGCAGTCATTCACAGTATCGCTTCAGCTTCCCTCGACCCATAGCTGACCATGTACTAAAATGTAGCGTCCGAAATTGTGCTATTTTCAACTGTTGAATAGGGGGGAAATGTTACAAAAGAACGAATCCAGTCGACGGTTTGTTGATAGCTTTGTTGCAAGTTGGTAACTTTGGAACTGTTCTTGCAGTTTTATAAATGATATCGTGTCACTTTCCGTAGCACAATGATCAATGACCTATTTTTCACGCTAATGAAGCGACATCGAATAATTTGCATTCTGTTATATCCACCTTAGTTGAAGTCAATACAAAGTAAAAATATGATGCTGTGACATGCACTGAACACTACCAGATTAGTATGTAACGTACACATTCAAGTTAAAAAAACTATAATAATTCATGGCAAGATACAATCTCAGCTAGAATGGAAATGTTCCAGGGAGGATACCATTAATCATGTTTTCCACACTCAATGAACCATGCATACATTTCAGCAAGCACAGGAAATGATATTTACATATTTCCGAATGGTGCCATCATGGCTTGTAAATCGGAACCGTTTCATCTGTGACATCACGGGTGGTCAACATTTCATATTGGAGGGTCAGACTTAAGAAAATAATATTAATAAAAGAAATGAATTAAATGAAACATAACACAAGCAACTGTATAAATGAAAGCAATATAGATGTCTATGCAACAGTCAACAATTTTGTGTTCCAGAAATAAATATAATAGTTTCCTTTCTTTAGGATAGGCACACTCAAATATTTTTTGTGTGCTGTGAAAACATCAGATGTCCATTTTTTGATTGTTAACTCATTCACAGCCAGACGTGCAAAAATGTGCCCACTCCATTACTAGGGTTTTTGTCATTTCCACTCAAATGCAAGGACCCACAGAATATTGAGTTTTAGGACTACATAAACATTCAATGCAGCGTAAGAAACATTAGATTGTCTTCTTTCATCAGAAACAAAGTTAATTCCCAAATTATATTGGTCTGGAGTTACATGAACTTGAAATGAAGGTGACCGTCAAAAATACAATGCAATACAGTAAGTCTCGTTATATCGATATCGGTTATATGGATAGTACTGCTTATTACGATACTATTTCTATGAACGCAAGGAGAAAATTTACATGCCGCAGGATCGGATATAGCGATAGTCCGGTTATATCGATATTTTTTCAGACTCCCGAGAATATCGATATAACGAGACTTTACTGTACATACATATTGGTTTATATCGCGCTTTAACAACAGCTGAAGCTGGAACAAAGCGCTAACATGGGAGGGAAAAAAAGGGAAATGGTGCCCCCTTGAGGAAGGTAAAAACATTGCCAGATGGCTGACCAACGATTTATCGGCAGTCCTCGCAAGAAAAACCAAAATCCGAAGAAATTCAGAAATGGCGCTCCACGTCATATTTTCAATTCCAGAATTATTTGGGGAATAATCATAATGCATTTAATTTCTAAATGCCTTGCAGTGAATGTGTTAATACCATGTCTGAGTTTCAGACAACCCGCTCATAAACATTTTTAAACACAAAAATGGACAGACGTGTTTTTCACAGGACAGCGACAAAATTCAAACATTTCATTGCAAGCTCTCATCTCAACAATACATAATGCAGGATTATTCTTGGTGAGGTTTTATGCAGCATAACAGCTAAATGGAACTTCACCTTGTTTCCTTTAAATGCTGGGTTTCACTAATGGACTCAAATCGGCAGCCCTATTTATATTCAACCAACATTTCTTTACTGTATTCAGGACTCAAAACATTCAGTGATTTATAGACAGAGAAGAATTTTAAAACTGATTTCAAGGCTAATTGGGTGCCAGCATAAAGTCTTGAGGACTGGAAAAATATGTTCTGTGTGTGTGAGTGAGGGGGCCGGGGGGCAGGGGTATTCAGAAGCCATGTTGGTGCTGATTATTAATGCTGTCAGTTTTTAGTTTCTGCTAAAATCTTTCCAGACCCTTCACTTCGTTCATGTGAGATTTTCAACTTTAAATTAAATTATGGCAAAGTAGTGTATGCTTTAACTTATGTAAATATACAAGTATATGTCTATATATGTATATCATGTAATGCATATACATATTGGCGTTTGAGTTTATTATGTTCGTTAAAGTCATAAGTGCCTTGCATGCTGGGTCCGAGAAGAATGTAATTTCATATGTGCTGTATGTCATGCATATTAGCATATTTGACAATAAAGCTGACTTTGAAATGAGAAATGGGCTACTATTTCTCATTTATGTATATGCCTGTATGTCTGATTGTTCTTTCGTTGCAAGGTCATTCATTCATTCATTTATAAAAAAAATAAAGTCAAGCTGTTTTTATCTATTTCCAGTCAGAAGCCCCTCTCAGGGGAAGGTGCATTTGGGGCCGCTGATGAGATTCCTTCCATGAATGGCAAAAGCTCAGCAAAAAGGTCAGCGTTGACATGGAGAAGTGGAAATTTCTGGTGACAACTAAGTTAGACGACTTATTAAATTGGTGAAGTCTGAAAAGAAGGGTTAGTGAGCTGAGGTGGGGAAAAAACAGATTTTGTTTTTTTTAAATGGCCTCATTTCTCAATGCAACAATATGATTGGCTCTTGAGTTAAAATACAGAAACAGTTAAGTCCACTGGTGCAAAATGAAAGATATAAAAGGCCTCGATGTTGTACTGATAATCCATATGAGCAAGCACGTTTTTGATTCAAATGTTTTTCATTTGTGATGGAAAGCTAGTCCGTCGTCAGCAGCAAAGCGACAAACTGTTGCCGCCATGCTGAGTTGTGTATTTGGTCATTGTACTGTATATTTTCACTTCTGCAATAATACACAGGGGCGCAAGAAAAGCTCTGGTGAAAGAGAGGAAGGCTTAGTTGACTGAGGTGCAGAAGCATGCTAGTGCGTTTAATTCCCAGAATACGTATCAGCTTTCGAATATCATAACGTGGCAATTTTGCAAAAAGGTGTATTTGAGTCAGAGTGGGGTTAAAAGTGTCGACCAACATTGTATGCTAGGCTTAATAACAGTAATAAGAATCACAATATAAGATGAATCCCGATTGAATCTTTTTTTTCTTTTGCTCCATGTATGTCGAGATTGATATGCTACGCTGTGATCGGTTGAGAAGTTTCAGGCAATTTTAAGGGATGCTGACTCAGTGCGCCGAGTTTGCAGCTCTGATGCGTGACCTAGTTATGTGTGAAATTCATCTGGATTTACAGTCACAAGCAGGGCTGCGCAGTATTTACAATTTGACACTCCACGACTCCATTTTGCTGACTTAGGGAGAAAAAAAGAGTTAATTCAATTAAATGTCTATGGGTCTGGAGTTATATGAGCCTGAAATGAGGGCAGCTGTCCAAAATACAATGTAATGCATACATATTGGTTTATATAGAGCTTTAACAACAGCTGAAGCTGGAACAAAGCGCTAACATGGAAAAAATGGAAATGATGTCCCCTTGTGGAAAAAAAAACATCGCCAGAGGCCATCGCCAGCATTTTATTGGCACCCAAGCATGAAAAAACATAACCCGAACAAATTCGGGAATGGCTCTCTACGTCATATTTTCAATTCCCGAATAATTTCGTGAATACCAGTGAATGAGTTAAAACTTACGAAAAGATTGCTGGAAAAATGAGTAACTAGCAGTCATTCACAGTATCGCTTCAGCTTCCCTCGACCCATAGCTGACCATGTACTAAAATGTAGCGTCCGAAATTGTGCTATTTTCAACTGTTGAATAGGGGGGAAATGTTACAAAAGAACGAATCCAGTCGACGGTTTGTTGATAGCTTTGTTGCAAGTTGGTAACTTTGGAACTGTTCTTGCAGTTTTATAAATGATATCGTGTCACTTTCCGTAGCACAATGATCAATGACCTATTTTTCACGCTAATGAAGCGACATCGAATAATTTGCATTCTGTTATATCCACCTTAGTTGAAGTCAATACAAAGTAAAAATATGATGCTGTGACATGCACTGAACACTACCAGATTAGTATGTAACGTACACATTCAAGTTAAAAAAACTATAATAATTCATGGCAAGATACAATCTCAGCTAGAATGGAAATGTTCCAGGGAGGATACCATTAATCATGTTTTCCACACTCAATGAACCATGCATACATTTCAGCAAGCACAGGAAATGATATTTACATATTTCCGAATGGTGCCATCATGGCTTGTAAATCGGAACCGTTTCATCTGTGACATCACGGGTGGTCAACATTTCATATTGGAGGGTCAGACTTAAGAAAATAATATTAATAAAACAAATGAATTAAATGAAACATAACACAAGCAACTGTATAAATGAAAGCAATATAGATGTATATGCAACAGTCAACAATTTTGTGTTCCAGAAATAAATATAATAGTTTCCTTTCTTTAGGATAGGCACACTCAAATATTTTTTGTGTGCTGTGAAAACATCAGATGTCCATTTTTTTAATGTTAACTCATTCACAGCCAGACGTGCAAAAATGTGCCCACTCCATTACTAGGGTTTTTGTCATTTCCACTCAAATGCAAGGACCCACAGAATATTGAGTTTTAGGACTACATAAACATTCAATGCAGCGTAAGAAACATTAGATTGTCTTCTTTCATCAGAAACAAAGTTAATTCCCAAATTATATTGGTCTGGAGTTACATGAACTTGAAATGAAGGTGACCGTCAAAAATACAATGCAATACAGTAAGTCTCGTTATATCGATATCGGTTATATGGATAGTACTGCTTATTACGATACTATTTCTATGAACGCAAGGAGAAAATTTACATGCCGCAGGATCGGATATAGCGATAGTCCGGTTATATCGATATTTTTTCAGACTCCCGAGAATATCGATATAACGAGACTTTACTGTACATACATATTGGTTTATATCGCGCTTTAACAACAGCTGAAGCTGGAACAAAGCGCTAACATGGGAGGGAAAAAAAGGGAAATGGTGCCCCCTTGAGGAAGGTAAAAACATTGCCAGATGGCTGACCAACGATTTATCGGCAGTCCTCGCAAGAAAAACCAAAATCCGAAGAAATTCAGAAATGGCGCTCCATGTCATATTTTCAATTCCAGAATTATTTGGGGAATAATAATAATGCATTTAATTTCTAAATGCCTTGCAGTGAATGTGTTAGAACCATGTCTGAGTTTCAGACAACCCGCTCATAAACATTTTTAAACACAAAAATGGACAGACGTGTTTTTCACAGGACAGCGACAAAATTCAAACATTTCATTGCAAGCTCTCATCTCAACAATACATAATGCAGGATTATTCTTGGTGAGGTTTTATGCAGCATAACAGCTAAATGGAACTTCACCTTGTTTCCTTTAAATGCTGGGTTTCACTAATGGACTCAAATCGGCAGCCCTATTTATATTCAACCAACATTTCTTTACTGTATTCAGGACTCAAAACATTCAGTGATTTATAGACAGAGAAGAATTTTAAAACTGATTTCAAGGCTAATTGGGTGCCAGCATAAAGTCTTGAGGACTGGAAAAATATGTTCTGTGTGTGTGAGTGAGGGGGCCGGGGGGCAGGGGTATTCAGAAGCCATGTTGGTCCTGATTATTAATGCTGTCAGATTTTAGTTTCTGCTAAAATCTTTCCAGACCCTTCACTTTGTTCATGTGAGATTTTCAACTTTAAATTAAATTATGGCAAAGTAGTGTATGCTTTAACTTATGTAAATATACAAGTATATGTCTATATATGTATATCATGTAATGCATATACATATTGGCGTTTGAGTTTATTATGTTCGTTAAAGTCATAAGTGCCTTGCATGCTGGGTCCGAGAAGAATGTAATTTCATATGTGCTGTATGTCATGCATATTAGCATATTTGACAATAAAGCTGACTTTGAAATGAGAAATGGGCTACTATTTCTCATTTATGTATATGCCTGTATGTCTGATTGTTCTTTCGTTGCAAGGTCATTCATTCATTCATTTATAAAAAAAATAAAGTCAAGCTGTTTTTATCTATTTCCAGTCAGAAGCCCCTCTCAGGGGAAGGTGCATTTGGGGCCGCTGATGAGATTCCTTCCATGAATGGCAAAAGCTCAGCAAAAAGGTCAGCGTTGACATGGAGAAGTGGAAATTTCTGGTGACAACTAAGTTAGACGACTTATTAAATTGGTGAAGTCTGAAAAGAAGGGTTAGTGAGCTGAGGTGGGGAAAAAACAGATTTTGTTTTTTTTAAATGGCCTCATTTCTCAATGCAACAATATGATTGGCTCTTGAGTTAAAATACAGAAACAGTTAAGTCCACTGATGCAAAATGAAAGATATAAAAGGCCTCGATGTTGTACTGATAATCCATATGAGCAAGCACGTTTTTGATTCAAATGTTTTTCATTTGTGATGGAAAGCTAGTCCGTCGTCAGCAGCAAAGCGACAAACTGTTGCCGCCATGCTGAGTTGTGTATTTGGTCATTGTACTGTATATTTTCACTTCTGCAATAATACACAGGGGCGCAAGAAAAGCTCTGGTGAAAGAGAGGAAGGCTTAGTTGACTGAGGTGCAGAAGCATGCTAGTGCGTTTAATTCCCAGAATACGTATCAGCTTTCGAATATCATAACGTGGCAATTTTGCAAAAAGGTGCATTTGAGTCAGAGTGGGGTTAAAAGTGTCGACCAACATTGTATGCTAGGCTTAATAACAGTAATAAGAATCACAATATAAGATGAATCCCGATTGAATCTTTTTTTTCTTTTGCTCCATGTATGTCGAGATTGATATGCTACGCTGTGATCGGTTGAGAAGTTTCAGGCAATTTTAAGGGATGCTGACTCAGTGCGCCGAGTTTGCAGCTCTGATGCGTGACCTAGTTATGTGTGAAATTCATCTGGATTTACAGTCACAAGCAGGGCTGCGCAGTATTTACAATTTGACACTCCACGACTCCATTTTGCTGACTTTTTTTAGCTCAGAAGATCTGGGTTTTTCAGAAAGAGCGTCCTCTCAAAGAGCTTTTTTTTTAAGTCATCTTAATGTAACGACCTGAAACACGGTGAGAGCGGCAGTTGGCTGAAAGCGCAATTTTGATTGGATGAGACTGACCTAGGTTAGCTGAAAGCGCAATTTTGATTGGATGATACTGACCTAAGGTGGCTGTTGATGTTCAAAGAGCAATTTTGATTGGATGATACTGACCTAGGTGGCCGTTGATATCGAAACAGGCAACCGCCCCCGTTTAAATAAGCCTGACGAGTAAAAAATTGACGAGTATTGCACACTTCAGGTTGAATGGACCGAAGGATTCGCTTTTGTCGAATTTACTTTTATGGCTCTTAGTCAAAAAGGTCCTCGACGCCTGGTCTAAACTAAAGATGAAGATCTACAGAAGTTTATTAAAAAGAAAGACAACAAGCGTTTTAGTAAATTCTTAAATGGGACAATGTGGGAAATTTTGCTCCACTCAGATCAGAGCTCACTCCTCAACATTCAATACTTGGAAATATCAACGTTTGCACTTTGTTCATTAACACAACATGATAATTGTCTCAATAAAATGTACAGATACCGTACAGTTCTTCACTTCAGCAAGCAAAAGGAAAATTGACTATCAATAATGCAATTAGGGCTGAAAATAAGTTATTTCAATGTTATCTACAGACGAAAGGTGAGTCATAAAATTGAGCTCCATCGACTACTCGGCACATTTCCTTAATGCGGCGTTTTAATGGGCAATTATGCAAAGACCCTTTTGTTCTGTTTCACTATGATGAGCTTGCACATTCCCCTTGAAAAGACGTATGAATTGATTTTATGGTTTCTACGCATCACATACTCTATAATTGCTAATGTTTCAAACATCCTGTTGAGGGGGTGGTTGGTTGGATAAAAGGAGGCATTTAGCCCAGAGACCTCATCTCCTAGCCAATTATCTCATCAATTGAGTTTCTGGAGGGAAGGTAGGACTAAATTAAACAAGCGTCTAACAATGGTAAGATGCTCAAGTCCAAAGCTGTCACGGCTACATGTCATGATGCCGTCACACGTGCTCTTCAACCTCACGCCAAAGGTCTGCATCATCATATTGCCCTAATGAAATCCTACTTCAAAACAACTTCTGTCCACCCTGCTGCTCAACTAAAGCCTCTCTATCAATAGTGATGATGCTCTGGAAATTGTTTCGCTATTTTCAACCCTACTTGGGCTGAGAGCTTAGGAGTGCCGAAGCTCGCTGCAGGACTCAGAGAAATTCAAACTAGTTAGCGAAGGGATGGAATACAAGATTACTTGAGAAGCACCTATGCATCACAGCGAATATGGATATTTGGTAAAAATATTGATTCAAATGTGTGATATACCCTACCCAAATATAGTGAACGACTGTGAAGCTCAATAGCTTTGTCTGAAAACTTTCTGTGGTCATTTTTTCGTTTAACTCATTCACTGCCATTACCGAATTGAACATATGACGTAGATCACCATTCCAAAATGTGTTCATGTTTTGTTGTTTCGTGTTGGGATGCCTATAAAGCGCTGGTCAGACCTCTGGCAATGTTTTTCCCTTTCAACTCTACTTTAAGTCATTCACTGCCCTTCACGAACCTATTCAGGAATTGAAAATATGACATAGAGTACCATTCCTGAATTCGTTCAAGTTTTATTTTTTCTTGTTTGGGTGCCAATAAAGCGCTGGCCATGGCCTCTGTCAATGGCCTCCACAAGGGGGCAGCATTTCCCTTTTTTCCATGTTAGCGCTGTGTTCTATCGTCAGCTGTTGTTAAAGCGATATATGAACCATTATGTATGCATTGCATTGTATTTTGGACAGCCGCCCTCATTTCAAGCTCATACAACTCCAGACCTATATAATTTCGGAATTGTCTTTTTTTCTGATGAAAGAAGAGCATATAAGGTTTCTTACACTGCATTGAATGTTTATGTAGTCCTAAAACTCAATATTCTGTGGGTCCTGGAATTCGAGTGAATAATGACAAACACCCCGGCAATGGAGTGGCATGTCTGGCAGTGAATGAGTTAATGTTAACTTTACATAGACGAAAACGAATGATAGACAACATGTAAGGATATGATGATGATAGACAAAATGTAGGATAAAATCCCTACATAAAAGCTGATAAATGAAACAAAAATATGCAGTGCAATGAGCCTGCATTTCTGGAATCCTAAAACAGATAAATTATCAAGTGAAAACAGTAACAAAAAAAATAAATTGCATTTTTCTTTGACCAGTGTGAAAAGCTTTTACATAATCTCTTCGAATAAAAGCCAAGCTTTTAAATACTTCTATCATTTTTATAAGTTTTTCTTTCGCATAAATTATTTCCAGAGAATGCAAAAATGACTTAAAAAAGAAATGTCCCCTTGATCAAAACATGAATACAAATGATCTTTTATCAGGTCATGTATTATTTGGAACATGTGGATCAGAATCATCTTTATTGCCAAGTAAGTAGAACACACAGGGAATTTGTTTCCGGTAGAATACGCTGCACTAATATCATCATAAAACAAATTGCAAAGAGGCACTATACAGTTCTATTTGGGTTACTGTTTAAAGAGTTAATGGCTTGGGGAAGAAGCTGTTTAAATGTCTGCTGGATTTGGTGCGCATGGATCAGTCGCGCCTGCCTGAGAGGAGTAGCTGGAAAAGGTGGTGGGCAGGGTGCGGAGGGTCCAATAGGAGTTTCCGCACCCTTGTTTGGATTCTTGCATGTGGATGGATGTGTTATTTGAAACGTGTCACATAAAATATTGTGCTCATGTCATCTGTTGTAGAGTAAGAATCAAATTCACAAATCTCTACTTAGATAAATAAACGCTACACAGATCGTAAACCACTCAAAACAGCGAAGTCTACAGTGCTCAACAAACAAGACATAAATCAAGATTATTCATCTGGACATGATGACGTACCAAGAGATGAGAAAGGAAGAGGGTCACTCATCTTGCTCACATTCTGAAGAACCATTTATATTCCCAAGTGTTATTAATTAAGATTCAGGAGATTGGATTTGATGTACTTTTTTTGAATACTCAAAAGCCCGGACACAATCAGACTCTCAAGTGGCTCCCACATGCCTACAAAGACACATATTGTCATGTCCTGTCTTGATTGTGTTCCAGATGCAGCTGGAGTTAAGGGTGCACCTGCACCTCGTTTCCTCATCAAGCTTTGCCTGGTATTTAAGGACTCTGACTTCGGGTTTCCTGACTTTGGTTGCCAGTGTGCCTCAAGTCTTGACCACTTTTTCTACACTTTTTCGCAGCTCAGTGGTCTTGTAACAAATGTCAAAAGGAAAGAATAGGGAATGAAACCAAAAACTCGGAAGATACTAAAAGGAGAGGAGTAGCAGTACCTGACATTGCAGGAGTTTCCTTTGGCAACACAAAATTCCTACTTATTTCAAAACAATAAACACTTTAAGGCTAAAATTAGTGCATCCAAAAGATAGGCTGCCAAATGAAAAACAAAGTCTTCTTTTCCTTTCGGCTTTTCCCTTCAAGGGTCGCCACAGCGAATCAGTGTCCTCCATCTAACCCGGTTTTGTGCATTCTCTTCTCACACACCCCTTCTCTCACACCTCTTTGACACACAAATGAAAAACTAAGTAATGTAGTTTATTCAATACATTGTAAAAATGAAAATTGTAAATAGGAATACGTTGGGGAGACTAAACAAATTCTCAAACAAGACTATCAACATCGCAAGGAAAATACTAGTGGGCCTCAATCGGCAGTGCATATGCACCTAAAAGCTAGTAACCACTCATTTGACGACAATGAGGTTAAAATATTAGCGAAGGAACATAGATGGTTTGAAAGGGGAAGTAAAGGAAGCTACTTTCATAAAACAGCAAAATCCTTCGGCAAATCCAACGGCAAATCCAACGGCAAAATCCCTTACTAAATCGGTGAGGTTCAATTTGGATCGTTCGTACAACAGACCTCTTAGGAAACATAGGCTTACTTATGCTGATGAGGTGATACTGGCAATCAGGCCAGTCGTAGATCTCATACTCAGGACAGGACGATAGACGTAATCAGTCAGGAAAATAGAAGCAATCAGTGTAGCCGCAGGGAGTAGTCCTCTGCTCCCCCCAACCTGAGAGCAGGGACCAATCATAGCAGAGTCTTGCTCCGCCACGTCTGGACAGTACCGGACAGGACAGGACAGGGCCGAAACTACCAGTAATAGACTTTAGTTAGCTGGCTAGCTAGGTCTTGAATAAGAAGCGAAACGTCCTACACCTTCAAAGAAGTACAGATGACGGCTGAGGAAACCTTTTCATTAACTTTTCACAGCTGTTTTGTTTATCATTGCTTGTTTGTGAGTGTTATTGTTATTCTATATTTGCTCTTTGGTTTTGTGTTGTTGGACTTTGGGATGTTTCATTTGAGTGTTCTCCGTATTCTATTGGACCTTGCCTTTTGGTTTCATTTAGTGTTTTTTCCTGGCTTCTTGTGACCGGTGATTTCAGTTCATAATTTGTTGGTGCAATTTTCTTGAATATTTTTGTAGTCACACTTTAGCTGTGCCTGAATTTCAGCATCCTAAAACATTATTCGATTCGGTTAGAACACGTGTCAAAGTCAAGGCCCGGGGGCAAAATCCGGCCCGCCACATCATTTTTTTCGGCCCGTGAAAGCAAATCAAACTTGTGAAATTCCATGATGCTTGCTAAAATCCTAACCAAAATTTCATATTTTTGGATGTAAAACACAATAACACTCATTATTCTTGACTTCAGATATGAAAACTAGTTATTCATTAATTTGTTGTGCGCTATGTAATATGTGGAGGGGATTAAACATTCTAATGGCTTCCTCAACTTCATAACGGCCCTTGAGAGGAAACCATAACTACAATGTGGCCCGCGGCAAAAAACACCAACTGTGCTTTTGTAAACAAGATTTTCTATGTTCGCACTCGCAGCCATGTTATGCCAAACTGCACATCAATGTTCTGAACTACAGAATCAGCAAAACTAGTCTAATAAAACATGAGTACATTAAAATGTTCTAAGAAATAAACTATAATGGAAGTGGAAGATAATGGCTGGATAATCATAAAAATTGATATAGCGTCCAATCCGACCCCTGACCCTTATTAGCCCAAAGTATTGAGAGAAAAACACAAGCACGCCTGAAGACAATAAAGACATCAGTTGGATATATAATCCAGAAATGACTTTCACAGGGGCATGCATAGGGCGGGGCAAAGAGGACAGGTGCCCGGGGCATCCGTTAGAGGGGAGGGTATTTGTAGTCTGAGTTTCAATCATATTTTGTTGTTTCGTGTTGGGATGCCTATAAAGCGCTGGTCAGACCTCTGGCAATGTTTTTCCCTTTCAACTCTACCTTAAGTCATTCACTGCCCTTCACGAACCTATTCAGGAATTGAAAATATGACATAGAGTACCATTCCTGAATTCGTTCAAGTTTTATTTTTTCTTGTTTGGGTGCCAATAAAGCGCTGGCCATGGCCTCTGTCAATGGCCTCCACAAGGGGGCAGCATTTCCCTTTTTTCCATGTTAGCGCTGTGTTCTATCGTCAGCTGTTGTTAAAGTGATATATGAACCATTATATATGCATTGCATTGTATTTTGGACAGCCGCCCTCATTTCAAGCTCATACAACTCCAGACCTATATAATTTCGGAATTGTCTTTTTTTCTGATGAAAGAAGAGCATATAAGGTTTCTTACACTGCATTGAATGTTTATGTAGTCCTAAAACTCAATATTCTGTGGGTCCTGGAATTCGAGTGAATAATGACAAACACCCCGGCAATGGAGTGGCATGTCTGGCAGTGAATGAGTTAATGTTAACTTTACATAGACGAAAACTAATGATAGACAACATGTAAGGATATGATGATGATAGACAAAATGTAGGATAAAATCCCTACATAAAAGCTGATAAATGAAACAAAAATATGCAGTGCAATGAGCCTGCATTTCTGGAATCCTAAAACAGATAAATTATCAAGTGAAAACTGCAACAAAAAAAAGAAATTGCATTTTTCTTTGACCAGTGTGAAAAGCTTTTACATCATCTCTTCGAATAAAAGCCAAGCTTTAAAATACTTCTATCATTTTTATAAGTTTTTCTTTCGCATAAATTATTTCCAGAGAATGCAAAAATGACTTAAAAAAGAAATGTCCCCTTGATCAAAACATGAATACAAATGATCTTTTATCAGGTCATGTATTATTTGGAACATGTGGATCAGAATCATCTTTATTGCCAAGTAAGTAGAACACACAGGGAATTTGTTTCCGGTAGAATACGCTGCACTAATATCATCATAAAACAAATTGCAAAGAGGCACTATACAGGTCTATTTGGGTTACTGTTTAAAGAGTTAATGGCTTGGGTAAGAAGCTGTTTAAATGTCTGCTGGATTTGGTGTGCATGGATCAGTCGCGCCTGCCTGAGAGGAGTAGCTGGAAAAGGTGGTGGGCAGGGTGCGGAGGGTCCAATAGGAGTTTCCGCACCCTTGTTTGGATTCTTGCATGTGGATGGATGTGTTATTTGGAACGTGTCACATAAAATATTGTGCTCATGTCATCTGTTGTAGAGTAAGAATCAAATTCACAAATCTCTACTTAGATAAATAATCGCTACACAGATCGTAAACCACTCAAAACAGCGAAGTCTACAGTGCTCAACAAACAAGACATAAATCAAGATTATTCATCTGGACATGATGACGTACCAAGAGATGAGAAAGGAAGAGGGTCACTCATCTTGCTCACATTCTGAAGAACCATTTATATTCCCAAGTGTTATTAATTAAGATTCAGGAGATTGGATTTGATGTACTTTTTTTGAATACTCAAAAGCCCGGACACAATCAGACTCTCAAGTGGCTCCCACATGCCTACAAAGACACATATTGTCATGTCCTGTCTTGATTGTATTCCAGATGCAGCTGGAGTTAAGGGTGCACCTGCACCTCGTTTCCTCATCAAGCTTTGCCTGGTATTTAAGGACTCTGACTTCGGGTCTCCTGACTTTGGTTGCCAGTGTGCCTCAAGGCTTGACCACTTTTTCTACACCTTTTCGCAGCTCAGTGGTCTTGTAACAAATGTCAAAAGGAAAGAATAATGAATGAAACCAAAAACTCGGAAGATACTAAAAGGAGAGGAGTAGCAGTACCTGACATTGCAGGAGTTTCCTTTGGCAACACAAAATTCCTACTTATTTCAAAACAATAAACACTTTAAGGCTAAAATTAGTGCATCCAAAAGATAGGCTGCCAAATGAAAAACAAAGTCTTCTTTTCCTTTCGGCTTTTCCCTTCAAGGGTCGCCACAGCGAATCAGTGTCCTCCATCTAACCCGGTTTTGTGCATTCTCTTCTCACACACCCCTTCTCTCACACCTCTTTGACACACAAATGAAAAACTAAGTAATGTAGTTTATTCAATACATTGTAAAAATGAAAATTGTAAATAGGAATACGTTGGGGAGACTAAACAAATTCTCAAACAAGACTATCAACATCGCAAGGAAAATACTAGTGGGCCTCAATCGGCAGTGCATATGCACCTAAAAGCTAGTAACCACTCATTTGACGACAATGAGGTTAAAATATTAGTGAAGGAAAATAGATGGTTTGAAAGGGGAAGTAAGGGAAGCTACTTTCATAAAACGGCAAAATCCTTCGGCAAATCCAACGGCAAAATCCCTTACTAAATCGGTGAGGTTCAATTTGGATCGTTCGTACAACAGACCTCTTAGGAAACATAGGCTTACTTATGCTGATGAGGTGATACGAGTGCAAATGGGGCAATCAGGCCAGTCGTAGACCTCATACTCAGGACAGGACGATAGAAGTAATCAGTCAGGAAAATAGAAGCAATCAGTGTAGCCGCAGGGAGTAGTCCTCTGCTCCCCCCAACCTGAGAGCAGGGACCAATCATAGCAGAGTCTTGCTCCGCCACGTCTGGACAGTACCGGACAGGACAGGACAGGGCCAAAACTACCAGTAAAATACTTTAGTTAGCTGGCTAGCTAGGTCTTGGATAAGAAGCGAAACGTCCCACACCTTCAAAGAAGTACAGATGACGGCTGAGGAAACCTTTTCATTAACTTTTCACAGCTGTTTTGTTTATCATTGCTTGTTTGTGAGTGTTATTGTTATTCTATATTTGCTCTTTGGTTTTGTGTTGTTGGACTTTGGGATGTTTCATTTGAGTGTTCTCCGTATTCTATTGGACCTTGCCTTTTGGTTTCATTTAGTGTTTTTTCCTGGCTTCTTGTGACCGGTGATTTCAGTTCATAATTTGTTGGTGAAATTTATTTTTGTAGTCACACTTTAGCTGTGCCTGAATTTCAGGAATCCTAAAACATTATTCGATTCTGTTAGAACACGTGTCAAAGTCAAGGCCCGGGGGCAAAATCCGGCCCGCCACATCATTTTTTTCGGCCCGTGAAAGCAAATCAAACTTGTGAAATTCCATGATGCTTGCTAAAATCCTAACCAAAATTTCATATTTTTGGGTGTAAAACACAATAACACTCATTATTCTTGACTTCAGATATGAAAACTAGTTATTCATTAATTTGTTGTGCGCTATGTAATATGTGGAGGGGATTAAACATTCTAATGGCTTCCTCAACTTCATAACGGCCCTTGAGAGGAAACCATAACTACAATGTGGCCCGCGGCAAAAAACACCAACTGTGCTTTTGTAAACAAGATTTTCTATGTTCGCACTCGCAGCCATGTTATGCCAAACTGCACATCAATGTTCTGAACTACAGAATCAGCAAAACTAGTCTAATAAAACATGAGTACATTAAAATGTTCTAAGAAATAAACTATAATGGAAGTGGAAGATAATGGCTGGATAATCATAAAAATTGATATAGCGTCCAATCCGACCCCTGACCCTTATTAGCCCAAAGTATTGAGAGAAAAACACAAGCACGCCTGAAGACAATAAAGACATCAGTTGGATATATAATCCAGAAATGACTTTCACAGGGGCATGCATAGGGCGGGGCAAAGAGGACAGGTGCCCGGGGCATCCGTTAGAGGGGAGGGTATTTGTAGTCTGAGTTTCAAACGATCCTTGTATGTACTGTATGTGTGTATATATATATATATATATATATATATATATATATATATATATATATATATATATATATATATATATATATATATATATATATATATATATATATATATTAATGAGGCAGGAAGCAGCCCTTTAACTCATTCACTGCCATGTGCATTCACATACATGTGCAAATTCACAGACATGTGCTTATATGTGTCCACTGCAGTGACAACTTTTTTGTCATTGTCACTTGAATTCCAGGACCCACAGAATATTGAGTTTTAGAACTGCATAAACATTCAATGCAGTGTAACAAATCTTAGACTCTTTACTTTCATCAGAAAAAAAAGTTGTTTCCTAAATTATATAGGTCTGGAGTTATATGACCTTGAAATGAGGGCGGTTGTCCAAAATACAATACAATACAATACATACATATTGGTTGTTATAGCGCTTTGACAACAGCTGAAGCTGGAACAAAGCGCTAACATGTAAAAAGGGAAAAAATAGTGTCAGAGGGCATAGCCAGCGCTTTATAGGCATCCAAGCATGAACAAAACAAAACCTGAACAAATTTGGGTATGGCGCTTGATGTCATATTTTCAATTCCCGAATAAATTTGTCACTGGTAGTGTATGAGTTAAATTGTCTTATGAAAAATGTGTTTTCTTGTGGAAAAGAAAACACATTTCCAGAGGCCATGGCCGGCGTTTAATCGGCACCCAAGCATGAAAAAACAAAATTCGAACAAATTCGGGATTGGTGCTGTTCGTCATATTTTCAATTCCTGAATAAATGTGTGAATGGTAATGAATGAGTTAATATTGTTCGGCATTTTTTTGGGGGGTTGGGTTGCTTGACTGGGCCTCATGAGAGTCATCAAAGCGTTACACGTTTCTTTTTCTTTTTTAAATAGCCGCTGTATCAAAGCACATGTCCTTCAAACTCAAAACAGGTTGCACAATGTCTTCTGCCGCCTCCACTTTGCTAAATTTCTGCCTTTCATCACTTCCTCGTGGAAAGGGGACAGGAGATTCGCTCTCTTCCACTGCTCGGCCTCTCTGTTTGATCCCAGTAATACGGCTAATGAGGTCGAGCGTCTGGCAGGAAACTGGCACACGCACTGAAAATGGCGACGCCGAAATTGTGCTGCTAGATGTTCTATCCAGGGCCAGCAACCATTTGTAAATAAATTGAGGGCGCTGAAGAATAAGTTGGAAGAACCCTATTTAATTATACAACATTAGAAAATCTGAATCATAATAAAATAATGCACTATGGTTCAAATGAGGCTATGACTTCAACTGTCCAAGCCAACGCCAGCTGGTTGATTTCCAATCTGTTACCAAAGTAAATGAAATGTTCAAGACTGAGATTTAGAACGTCTTAATCCTTGAGGCGCAGAGTTTACTTGTTCAATTTTGGTATCACTATTTCAAGGTTGTAGTTTAAAAATAGTTGGGGGGAAAAATGACCTTGTAAACGTTACTTTTGTGCTTTGATACTGCAAGGGTGAACCATGCATGGAGATTTTCCAAAATAATAATAATAATATTTAATAAATTTCATTTCTCAGCGCCTTTCAAAACTGTCAAGGTCAGTTTACAGTAATAATAATAAATTTTGCAGTTTATAAACTGTAAAAGAGATTGGTTTATTAAAGAAAGGCCAATATGAGGAGTAAAATATTGTCACTGTCTTGTTAAAAATAATGCAAGGATAAGCCATGATGTTTTTGAATAACATATGTGTTTATAATAATAATAATAATAATAATAATAATAATAATGATAATAATAATGATAATCATGATCATAATCATATGATCATAATCATAATCATAATCATAATAAATTAACTCATTGCTGGTTGAACCGACCTATTTTGCCAGATACAGTGATACCTCAGTTTAGGAACCCCTTGGCTTATGAATTTTTTGGTTTACGAACCTTAAATTTAGGAAAATTTTACCTTGCCATACAAACTTTTTTTCGGGATATACAAAGAGCGCAACAATGAGTGATGTGTCGTTCGCGAACGAGCCCGTTCTCCAACAATGAAATGGTAGCCGACTGTTTTTGTCCTCTATTCCCCGCCCCCAGTCTTCGGTTAAAGAAGATTGGTCAAGAACGCAGTGAGGGGGGTTATAGGCAGAGAGAGACATAGAGAGTGAGGCCGTTAAACCTTAAAGAGAATGGCAGACGACAGCGGGAGAATGAGAAAATGGATAGAAAACAGTGACATTTTGACTCGGTTCAACTTTGATAGTTCAAAAGAGGGTGTGCAAGGCGAAAATAACCCATCAATCAGGCTCCACAAATAACCCGCACAAGCCATCTGTACACTTGATGCAATCAACCCAGCTAAACAGAACACAATTGATGGAGGAACTATGTAAAATCACCACAAAGAACGCACCTCCAAGGGATCATTCCTCAAGATGGTGAAAGAAGAGGGCTACGTTCCACATTAAGCATTTAATGCTGATGAAACTGGACACTCCATTCCATCAAGCCATCAACGACCGTCATAAAGGTAAATAAAATGACTTTATTATACAGTACAGTTTATTTCTTTAATTATAATACCATAGCACATTTATTGTACATAAAATAAGGTATATTTTGTGTAGTTTTAAGGCTTAGAAAATTAGAAAGTAGAACATTATCTACCGGAAACAAATTCCTTGTGTGTTCTACATACTTGGCAATAAAGATGATTCTGATTCTGATTCTGATTATTATGTTTTATGGGGACCTGGGAACGGATTATTCTCATTTTAATGGTTTCCTATGGGAAATTAACTTTTGGGATATACACTTTTCGCCTTAGACACTGTCTGTGAACCAATTAACCAATTAAGTTAAGTTTGTAAACCAAGGTTGTTATTTAGTTTTTTTTTTGTTATTTTGACTTCAAGACGGCGCTGCGAGAGTGGCTGCCTTTCCAGCAGCTCATGTATTTTGTTTTTCTACTTTCATTCCTTTCATCACTTTGCTGCTGTGAAATGTAAATTTCTCCACTGTGAGACTAATAAGGGCATATCCAATCCAATCCAATCCAATCCAATCCAATCAATCACTGTAATTAGAAACTTCAAATTTGACATCCTTTGCAAATTGTGGTTTTAGAGGTACCACTTTTCTTTTCTTTTTGTGTGATTCATCTTGGAAATAGAGGAGTAGGAGGATTTGTTTTGGTTGAGTAAGTCTTGTTGAAACACTCTGCCATAAAGAAGGATTTTCATGACTTTGAAATATTCACTGCACAGTCAATTGTTTCATCGGTCATGGCGCTTCTTTTCTACGAAGGTGAAGTCCCCATCAATTCCATTTCGGCATACGTCAGCGCAAATGTACATACTTCGTTATAATGTTTTTTTTTTATTATTATTTTGTTATCTTTAAAGTGTGGAATATGAAATGTGCCAGAAAGATTTGTCTCTGGAGGGCTGCAGGAACATCTGAGTCAGCGGTCTCTCAAAAGAGAATCTCTCCAAAATGCTAATCTTTGATTTCATCCAGATTAGCGAGACTCAAGCTGATCTCGGGATGCAAGAAACACACATAGCTGGCGGCCATCCTATTTCGCCTGAGCACGAGATGAAAAGGAACCTTGAGGCCGCATACTTTTTATTGTTGGATTAAAGAAAATGACAGCCGTGGGTGACATTGCCATCGGAGAGATTTTGCCACTTCTTTTGTAACAGCGTTGGTTTTGGTTTCTATTTATGTGTCTTCTGATGAAAACATTGTATCTCCACTTCAATCAAAGTTTTATTTAACACAGGGAAATCTCTGTAAAGTAAAAAAACAGGTCTTTTCCTGAACAAAGTTTGTTTTTAAAAATTAAATTTATTTTCAGTTTCTATTAGGTTTTTTGGATTACCCTTTATTTATTTAGTTTGGTAGATGAACACACAACATTATCATTTGAGGTGGTGAAGACCGAAACGATTATTTTGACATGTCTCATGCTAACAATAAGCAAGTAATTTGATATGTTTTATATTTATTTTTGTAACCCGGCATTTGCGATATTGAAGGTGAGCAAAGAATCAAGATGGTCAAGATAAGAGCTGATAGTCTTTATTTGGTCAACCAGGTTCCCTTGATAAACGCTTAAAGGACAACCGACGTCACTTTTTTGTTTCTTAACTGACATCAGAAAAACATTTGATAGGATTTAAAATACCCAAAACACGCAGTATGATATTTTTAGTCAAATGCAAAACACCAATAAAATGACTTAAAGTGTCCAAAATCTGCAAAAAATTGAGCTGCGAATTGGGCATTTTCAGAAAGTCCCACCCCCCTTTCGTGACGTCACGCCAAAACGTCTTGTCTTGCATTGCTGGAGAATCAAAACAATGGCTTCAGATTCGGAGAATATGCTTTCTTGTTACACATCCAGTGATGAATATGATTCAAATAGTTCTGAAGAGGAAAGCATACATGTTTGCAATCGATTGAATAATTTATTCCGTGCCATTACGAGGCAAAATTGAGGGAAAAGTTCTCACCGAAAAAGAGACACAAAATGGCGATCTCCAGTGCTGAGGTCACATCTGTTTGTTCTGTTGCCCGAGGTTTGCCCCCCTCCCCCAAAAATGAAAGCTTTTAATCCTTTTGAAGGCCACTATCAGCGCAGTGTCTTCTCTGTGCCCTGCTTGACAGCCATGTCCAGTATCCAGGCACAGATGGCATGAAAAAAGACCATGAACCATAGAGAGGGAGAAAAATAAATCAAGGAGTCCACCTCGAGGCTCACGAGGTGGCAGCAATGTGGAACAAACTCAATGTTCACACCACAGGGATCCAGCTCTGATGCCTTTGGACTTCTCAAATCAACTAGACTCTGCTCTACTTTCTTTTCTGGAAGGAGCTTCTAGTGGCATGCCGTCAGTCGCCTATGGCAACTCCTGTGGGTCAAGTTTATGCCCATACTGAAATGTGCACTGCTAAGATCCCCTTCAACAAAAATTGGCTAAACAAACGATGAAAATGTGAAATGATATAGTCTATTGCCAGTGCACACCAAAAAAGTGGCTGTGGCTTCAATGGCATATTCTGTGCCCTTGTCTCTGAAGTACAGACCCTACTTACAAACATTCGAGTACTGAACAACTGTACATATTTGTAGTAACATGTCATATTCTCTCCTGTTGTACATGTGCATATCTTTATACAGCATATATTTCATTAAATGTTTATTTTTCAGTACAAACCAATACAGGTTACGTATACAACCCTTAAACAAACATACCATACAACATATAGCACTTAAGCAACTTATGAACAAATTCACCTTACGAAGGATTGTTCGGAACGTATCTCATTAATATGTTGGGGAGCGTCTGTATACAGTACCAATCCTGTAGTTGGTTACAAGGTTTCAGAGTGTAAAGATCAACACCTGAGGACTTTGAATGCAATGATCCAATCAATTCTCCCAAAAAATATTTTGCCAGCACCTGAACATTACCCACTTCTCAGAATATGATGAATTGCATCTTCGATTTTGATCTACATTTGTCATGTTTTGCCAATCCAATAACAATGCTAAAAACGATAAGATGCCAAGACATTGAGTTCTTTTGCATCCAATGCCCCATACAGCGAAGTTAGGTGAATTATAATTCAAATTCAAATTGGCAACATGCGGTTTTAAAAGGCAGTTTGTTTGAAAATCTCTTTAAAAGTATCAGCGGTTAGTAAAAAATGGCAGTCTTTCAGACACAGTGTTTCATTACATTGAGCCAAAATGGATGCTTGTTTGTCTCCAGCAGGTATGTCGCGGAAACAAACTCAGTTGAAATTCAACTTCTCTGCATGTGAGACATCACCTCAGGGAAGTGAAATGGGAGAGTAAAGTAACAAATAGACAACCTGGAAAAACATTTACTCAGCAAATTGCTACAAGTCTCAGGTGAAATATCAATCCTATTAGGTGGAGAAGACTTGTCCCAGGTGCGTAACTCTGCCTTGAAGCAAGCACCCGGAAACATGAGTGTACGCGACGTGAAAGGAGGATGAAGTGCAGTTCAAGTGGCAGTCTCTCATTAGGTGTCACAGACTACGTTGACTAAAGTGCATTGTTAAGATCACATGTTTGGACGTGTCGGCTTCCTGACATGTGAAGTGTCATTATGTCTCTTTTTTGGGAGAGGGGGGATTAATAGACGTACGCCTGAAATGAGAAATGAACCATCCATCCACGTTGCGTTCTGCTTTATCCTCACAAGTGTTAGAGGGGAAGCAAACCCAGCTGTGTTGGAGCAGGAGGCAGGATACACCCTTTTTGTTTTTCTACTTTGATTCCTTTCATCACTTTGCTGCCGTGAAATGTAAATTTCTCCACTACGAGACTAATAAAATCAAATATAATCCAATCTAATCCAAACCAATTGTCAGCCAATCACAGGGCACACAGAGACAAACACCTGCATACTCACATCAAGGTGCAATTTAGAGTTCAATCAGCCATGTTTTTGGAATATGGAACGAAACCAGTGTACCCAGAGAAAACACACCTAAGCACATGGAAAATATGCAAATTCCATAGGCAGGGTACACCCTGAACCATTTGCCAGCCAATCGCAGGGAACACAGAGACAAACATCTGCTTTCACACTCCCATCTAGGGGCAAATTAGAGTGTTCAATCAGCCATGTTTTTGGAATATGGAAGGAAACCAGAATATCTGGAGACCCCCCCCCCCCTAGCACATGGAAAACATGCAAATTTCATACAAAGAAAGAAGTCCGAGATGGCGCACGAGTAGGCAGCCGTCAGCAAGTGCTCTCATGAGCCTTGCTTTTTGTTGTTGTTTTTGTCTTGTTTTGTGTTTTCTTTTGTCACTTTGTGTTGTTGGGCGTCGTGTGTAATGGATACGGATTGTTTTTCAGCATTTTTGACCACGACGTTCATCAAGGAGGAGACTGTGCTGAGCGGTTGCGCCTGTTCGGCAGCATGAATATGCCAGTACTGTTTTTGAATGGGAGGAATGTCGGTGCCCTTCGACTGCCATCGCTGGACAGCTCTGGGGCCATTGTGCTTTTTTTGCGCCTGTAATGGGCAACATCTTCACAACCTCGATTTGTTCAGCGGAAAGGTCGGTGCTGTTGGACAGTCTGCGGCTGGATGGACGCATGGCTTGAGGAGCCAGCGATAAGAAGAAAGGAGCGTCAGCGCAGAGCGCCGACGCGTATGTGACAGCTGTGTGTTTGCTTTCAACATTTAGCTTGTAGTCGACGTGCACGTTCCACCATGATATCCCTGATCCACTGGTGGAAAGACGCTTTGATCCTCTCCTCTTTCATTTAGAACTGCTTCATGTCATCACAAAGAGGGTACAGCAAGTCCTGAAGAATGAATGTCTCTCTGTGTCTTTTGTTTTGTCATATTGTCTTTGATTTTGTTATTTAGGTTTTTTTTTGTTCTTTTGACTTCAAGACGGCGCCGCGAGAGTGGCTGCCTTTCCAGCAGCTCATGTATTTTGTTTTTCTACTTTCATTCCTTTCATCACTTTGCTGCTGTGAAATGTAAATTTCTCCACTGTGAGCCTAATAAAGGAAAATCCAATCCAAGAAAGGTAGGTACTGGAATCGAACACAGTACCTTGTACTGTGAGGTTTGACGTAATGACCACTGGCTGACCGCAGAATCTTACACAGCAAAGCAAATAGTGTTCATTAGAATCGAATGTCTACTGGAGAAAAGCCAAACAAAAGCCAAAAGCACAGTCAAAATCATTTCATGTTTACTGAATGAGGTCTTGTCACATCACGGAAAATGTTGGCTGCAACTGGAATATATTATGCAACTTTTGAGGTGTCTTTTACATGCAATTGAAGATCTGAATTTTACCATCTCCAGCATGGCATCCGGAAACCAGATACTAATTAGATGACGGGAGATGAAAACAAACCAAAAAATGCCACACGTCATCACATTGACAGAGTATTTTTGTTCTGCCTATGTTATGGCTTTGATATTATCTTCAAAGCCGGTCAACTTTGCTGCCCCCTGCTGAAAAACGTGTGGAAAAATGCCAAAGAAAGGTGCAGTATGTTTTGGATCCATGAATCTTGTAAATAATAATCAAATGTAAGTGACAGCGGAGAGAGCAGCAGCAGAGTTTGCAAATAATGAAGTGCACACACCAGATAATAATGAGTCGGTGGCGCCATCAGAGAGTATGAAATCGCTGAGCGGGGAAAATGAAGGTGAGTCCCACAAGACATGTTTGGGAAGAATAAGGTGCTTGGAGCAGCTTGGATGCCACCAACAAAAGTGATTAAGAAAAAAAATGTACAACTACACATAATCACAGCCTTAAATTTGTGGGCGAAGGGACTCCTTTGCCTGCCACATCGGCCTCGGTTGCCGCTGTGCCACTAATTGCTATTGTCCTACTTCCAAGTTTCGAGGCATGCTTGAGCTTTCAACACTGACCTACTTTCAAAGTGCTGCAGGAATCAACCTCGATGAAGAATTGACAGAAATCCACAAGACTCAATTCAATACATTGAAGATTGTCAATTGGTTGTCAATTATTTTTTTTTCAATACAATATATATACAGTGATACCTTGGCTTACGAACTTAATTGGTTCCCAGACATAGTGTGTAAGGTGAAAAGTTTGTATCCCAAAAAATTGTTTCCCATAGGAAACCATTAAAATGACAATAATCCGTTCCCAAGTCCCCATACAACATAATTTTCTACTTTCTAATTTTCTAAGCCTTAAAACTACACAAAATGTAGCTTATTTTATGTATAATAAATGTGCTATGGTATTATAATGAAATAAATAAACTGTACTGTATAATAAAGTCGTTTTATTTACCTTTGTGATGGTCGTTGATGGCTTGATGGAATGGAGTGGCCGGCTTCCTCAGCATTAAACACTTGATGAGGAACGTAACTTTCTTATTTCACAATCTTGAGGAATAATCCAAGGGGTTCGTAAACCGAGGTACCAATGTACTATCCTGAAATATATAAAAAAGTGAGTGAGGATAACTTCAACACTGGCTTTTTATACTAACACGAAACACAATGTTAACATGGTCTCAACACAGTTTGATCACGCTCTGATCACGTTCATACACGATCTGATCACAAGACTTTAGACATGGCTGATTAGACATGACTTCAGATGGTGACTTCAGTTTTATCAGGTGACTCTAGACGATCTGATCAGGTGACAGCCTGATCGGGTGAATTCAGACGATCCCATCAGGTGAATTCAGACGTGTTCAGAAACGTTGCTCCCTGCTTTACTGTCTTCTGAATTCTGCTTACGTCAACAAAGCATGGCCTTTTTTAACGGACTAAAGACAGGATGACTACTGGAGCCCAGATACCTTAATAAAGCTAATAAATTTACCTTATGATAAAACAGCAATAAAATGAAACCTATTGCACCTTTGCAAAATCTAATTATACAATTGTGAACAATAATAAAAATCTACATCACAGGACAATACAATTGTAGCTCAGGATAATCAGGACTTTTGCTGACAGATCAAATGTGAGGAAAAAAAATCCAATTTTGCCCAGACGAGAGGTAGGAGTCCGATTTGACTTGTTCTGAATACATGTTCAGTGGAATATGGAGAAAAGCCTGACTGACAAGAGGAAGTTGGAATGTGGCCTATTTTTCTGCACGCTGTTCTCCTTGTTACTGACTTCAGCGACATGTAACTTATTTCGCTTATTTATCAGATGTTTTTCTTTGCTCTCACTGTGTCATTGTTGTGTTGCCCTTTTGCTCCGCTCGCTGCAAAATCCAATATTGGCGATACGCTCCCTGACTCGCTTTCTGTAAATATAATTTCAAAATTCCATTGATGTTTGTGTCTTTTTTTATGCCCTCCTTTCCTGTTCTCATTCTCTCTTTGTCGAATAGAAGGCTTGTAATGAGATTGATTATTTTTAATACAGCCGGGCGGAATCAAGCTTTCCCGCAAAAGATAGTCCCATTCTTCCTTTCCTCAGTGTTTACAAAGTAGTGGAGTTAAGAGCTACCGTTTTTGTGTCGTGACGTCGTCAGAGAGGACGCGTCAACGGACGACAAAACTGATTATGTGCACAGTGAATTACGCTTCCCTCTGACGTAAATCCTACCGTCACTTGATGGAGAAAAATATAAATCTCAATCCCTTTACACATCATGTCCAAGTGGCTGGAGTCTTAAAACTGCTCTGTCTTTGAGATAAATGTTTATCTGATCGGTTGGGCCTCTCATCTTGCAACCTTAGATCAAAATGGGTAGCACTTTTTAAGTTTGGCCAGGGTTCCCTAACGCTGTGAATTTAGTAAATCCTTCTCTGAGATAGGGATGCTAACCTTCGAGCATCTTTTACTACTTTTACTACTTTTACAATCACGGATTATGTGATTTTTTTTTATTGATTTTAAATATTAAATTACATCTCATATTTTTTCTGTCATGTGTCACCAAAATGAAAAGAACATTTTGGTCAGGAATGTTCAAGAAAATCTATATTAATGCTTTTTATGAATTAAAATGTGACAGTAAGGTCAAAACAACAAATACTTTGAGGCCAAGTACATGCACAGACTCAAATTTTACTAAAATTCCATTTGCTAAAAAGATAAGGACATTCAGTCAACCTACTTCAGAGTGCTTCATCATATTTTAAAGAGTGGTATATGTTTCAATGGGTCTTGGGGAATTTGGAACTCCCAATGGCCTGCTGTACTTGGCGAAAAAATACTTGTTCCGACAAATGTCAGCATTAGAACAAGATAGGAAAGGATGGTCGCGCAGGATCTTTAGGGAATATGGATGTGTCATTTACGGAGCACTGTTCTTTATTGCCATGCAAGATTAATCTATACACGAAGCTCCAAATATGAGATGAAAAAACAACACGGCGTGCGCTGTGAGGAACTATATGAATTGAATTTTGCGTTAAATAATTGTATTAGGTGCACGCTTCCGCTGTGAGATTGGAGATACTGCTATCCATTTTTTTTTTTGCAGCATACCCCATTGTTAAGCTTGTCATGTCACCTACGGCACAATAAAGGAGTGATAAAAGGAACATCCACGCTTCTCAAAACACGATCCCCTTGAAGAAAAAAAAAACAACAGCATGACCCATTTACATGCTCGGTTCAAGTGTTACGTTATTTATCTATAACCTCTGCTATTAATTCAGGTATAGTGCCAAATGGAAACCTGAGGTCTTGACTGTGCTGGACAACGTTGTGCTGCGATGGAAAGCCCGCTGCTTATTTTCCTTTTTGCATGCACAACATAAATAAGTGATGAACATAAGCGTGCAAGCTTCCACTCAAAGTCAAAATGCCACCGGATGACCAATGCAGTGTTTGTGTACATGGGAAATTTAAAGCTTGGGTTGAGCTTATGCATATAAATTGCTTTTTGACACAGATTTCCTTAGCTGGATGAATAAACAACTCATATCTAAACTAACAAAAACAGATGGACAAACTATTGTGTTTATACCCATCTCTGCATCCACTCGTCATATGTTCAGCATTATTGTCTTATGCACCGAGTAATGTTGCAATAAGAGCAGATGTATCCTGGGTCTTTTTCCGATTTCATTGTGAACGGATGCCATTTTCTACTTTGCATTCTGCGCTGACATCAGTTCAATTGCATTTCCTGTGCTTTATGAAAATGACCTAAATCAGAGCAAATGATAAAGTTTGTTTATCCACATCTTGCTGCAGGAATAAAGAACTCTCTCGATCATCAACTGTATTGCGCAAAAGTGTGACTACAAGGTGTGCACATGATCCAGATCCCCCCCCCCCACACACACAAAAAAAAAACATTCAAATGTATGTCTCCCCCCACGCAAAGGGACTGAATTTCTCACTGTGTCGCAGGCAACCGCGTAGACCAATGAGCGTGTTTCGTTCTGCGTGCCGTGGCTTCTACTTTACTGCTGATAAGTGAAGACATTAGGAGCTACTCTCTAAGAGTAATAAGCAGTTTGGGAAAGCACAGTGTTTCCACGGACCCTCTTCGAGCGCGGTGACAATCCTATTAAGAAAACACTGTGTGCTGTTAGTGTGACGTAAATTGGCTACAAGTAGCCTGGCCCAGCTCCAGGCATGACTCAAGGTGATGACATAGCCACAAAGACACAGACTCACTGTCAAGATCAATTCAGGCATATTAATGGCAAGGGGGCACACAGCCATTTGTTTAATGTGGGGGCTCTGTAACGGAACTCAACAAGAAGGTCGAGAAACTTAGAGACGGTATGGACTCTGTGTGGGGTGGCGATTTGGGTGAGTGTGACTCACGATTTTATATTATCACATTGATACATGGCCAGCAGTAATCTTACAGCGCAATGATTATTATGTGATTGATATGGAGTGACTCATGCTTCCGTCGACATGAAGAACAAAGTTTGGCTGATTGAAAAGACTTTTAAAGTCAGCTTGTAGGTAGGAATGTGAGTATGAATGGTCATCCATGATGGAACGACACTCAAATGCTCAAAGCTACCTGAGAAAACCTCAAGCTCACTTGCGTCTGCGACCACAATGAAGAAAATAGCAAGTTAATGGGTGGATCATACCAAGTAGTCGATCAAATTCTGACCACATTCTGTTGCGTCTGTCTAGGCTCTCAGTTGTACAGTAGTGGTCCATCGAAGAAAAGGTTTCTTCAGCTGACATCTGTACTTCTTTGAAGGTGTCGGACGTTTCGCTCCTCAACCGAAGAGATTTGTCAGCAAAATAAAGTTATGCTGTTAACCCTGGCCCTATATCCCTAATGGACAGAGGTGGTTGTGCCAGACCTCTGCTCTCTGATAGGTTGCGGGAGCAGTGGACCACTCCCTACAAGGGATATATTCCTCAAGATAGTGAAAGAAGGCTATGTTCCTCATCAAGTGTTTAATGCTGATGAAACCGGACACTCCATTCCATCAAGCCATCAACAACCATCACAAAGGTAAATAAAACGACTTTATTATACATACCTGAGAACGGATTATTCTCATTTTAATGGTTTCCCATGGGAAATTAATTTTTGGGATACACAGTTTTCGCCTTACACACTGTCTGGGAACCAATTAAGTTCGCAAGCCAAGGTATGACTGTATGGGGTCAAAATCACATGCGATGCATATTCAAGGTAGTGTGATAAAGCACTGTAGAAAATGCGTAGTAGGATATACAAGTACGGTGGATTTGTTTTTTTTTAAACACTAAAGTATAGAAACATTTTTGGCTCCATCGGCTTAGAATTGAGGGTTGCAGAGTTTGCAGATGCCGACTTGAAATGACTGCCGTACGTGAGTTATATTTCACACCAATCAGCAGTGATGAAAATGCTAGCGATCAAGCAGTTTATGTTGCTAATCTGCGTGAAGCGGAGAGAAAAAAAAGATAAGTGAATCTTCTAACGATGATTATCGCATTGCAACGCAGTGACAACATAATGACGACGGTACATTTAAATGGCCCCAGCTTCCTCTCATCTGTGACTTTATCTTCCATGTTCTCTAATTAAATCTGAGGTGTTTTGGAATTACGGTGAAGCAGACAAAATACAGACCATTTTCATGCAAAAAAAATAAATAAAAATTGGCAACGGAAAAGAGGCTGTCACTTGTAGTGATCAAAACATGACTAATTTCCAAATGAAGGCACTCGATGTGACACAATGTTGAGTCGGAGATGAAAAAGATATGACAACTGATTCAGTCAGTCTTTTTGAATAATCTCCTATCAACAAATCAAAAGAGCATTGCTGAAACTTGCATCATTTTTTTAAACTTTTTAAAAAAAATTCTTAGTCTAATTGCACCACACTAATATTTTTGTATATATATTTTTTTTTATTCTTTTGGGGGGAAACACACTGATGCACCAACGACATCACCGTTTAGGCATGTTGCATGTTAAATGCAAGGGAGGGGTTTCCACCTTTGATGCAATTCCTGCACTGTGTGGCAGTTTGAGATTCCGTCAAGAGAAATCCCACAATGGCGAGAGAGCAGAAGGGAAAAAATGGTTTCTCAGGTCAGCATTTGCCTAATGAAATAAATTATAGTTCATATCTGTGGAACTAAGCTTGTGTTCTCCTTTGTATTCTGTTCTTGATGAGAAGGTTTCTTGAGCCGTCATCTGTACTTCTTTGACGGTGTCGGATGTTTCGCTTCTTATCCAAGAGGCTTCATCAGCGAACCAAAACCTTTTGCTGGTAGTTTTGACCCTATATACAGTAAAGTCTCGTGATATCGGATATATCGATAGTCCCGGTTATATCGATACTATTTCTATGCACGCACGGAGAAAATTACATGCAAACAGGGTCGGATATATCGATAGTCCCGGTTATATCGATATTTTTTCGGACTCCCTTGAATATCGATATAACGAGACTTTACTGTATATGCCTAATGTCCAGACGTGGCGGTAGGGACACAAACATTTCTTCACAAATTCATTCTTGAAGTGGCTTGTCCCTTTCAAAGAATTAAAAAGTGCTTTTTAACGAGCAGAATAATATCAAGAAGGGCATCCCATCACGCTTTCAGTAGTCACATTAGTGCCAATAATATGGAAAGCCGACTATAACTGCTAAAGTCAAGTGGCTACATTCATCGTCACGGACGATATTTACACTGATTGTGATGGCTGCGGCTCTATAAAGCAAGAGACAATTCCAGTCGAGAAAGTGCTTTGGCATTAAGAGGACGCCGGTGGAGATAACAATCCCATTAACAAGTCTGGTCCGTACATTTGGCTGGTGACCAGCTGAGGGTGTGATGCCGCCTTTTGGCCAAAATCAGCTGGGATAGTTCCAACTCATCTGTTACCTCAGTGAGGACAAGCGGTTTTGAAAACATATTAATGGAGAAAGTTTTCAATACTTAATACTGGCGAAAGCTAATGGAACAACTACAAATATCGGCTGTGTTTTAGAAGCATTCCTGCTACATGACTGTGGCCTCCCGGCTACCCAGCCATGAATATTACACACACAGACTGCAAGCTGAAATTTGTAACGATAATTCATGAAAAAGCTGAGATGCTGGCCCTTCAGGAAATGAAACTCATTATATATATTTATATATATTATTTTTGCATCCTGCAGACATAACACTTTACACTGTGTGTGTTTGTGCGTATGTGTGCGTGTGTGCGCGCGTGCGTTTGTGTTGTTTGACAGAAAGTAATCAAGTAATGACTTATTGGTCATAAAATTGGATCGAGAGACATGTTTATGGCTATATCATATATTACTGTGATTATTATTTTTTAGGGTAAACCAGGATATGAAACTTGCAAATAATTAAAAAGTTAGTGTGTGAAACAAATCCATCGTTCCTATTATTAGTTTCTGATCGTATATCAAAAAGAAAAAAAATGTACAGAACTAACCGTACAAACTTTTTTTTATGTCTGACTTTGTATTTTAATCTTAGCGCGTAATTTAGACTTTACACTGGCAGTTTTTTAAAGACCATTTTATACTACTATGGAATATTTCCTGAACACTTCCACTTAATTTATAGCTCGGGAAAATCCTGTTTAAAATGTTAAAGTAGTCAAAATTAGCATCGCGGTGGTCAAGGGTAGCTCGGATTTTCTATTTGTGTGAACATTTTACATTGGTATTCAAGCTGTTGAAATGTGTACCTGCTAAATTGGTTTCCTTATCTGAGCCAAAGCAAATTTAAAGTGAGCAGAAGATTCTGGAAAGATTTGTTTCAGGAAGAGTTGAGAGAGAACATGCCGCGCCAAAAGCTAAGACTGTCTAATTTCAACTATGTTAATGTCGACAATATCATGGCAGTATAATGCTGCACGGCGACAAATGCTTACTCTCTCTCTTTGCCTTAACTTGTTCTGTTGCTTTAATAGCAGACCATAATTTCTAGAACAACATGAATGTGCTTCAATCACCCATTCGCCAGTCCTCGGGGGGCTCGTGACTCGCCAGTTGCAACATCAAGAGTGGATGCAGTTTAATTAAACATTGCGAGCAATGTCACGGACCACGGGGGCCGTCACTACTGCTGGCTTCAAATCACCACTTCCTTCAGTAAACCTAATTTAAGGACAGTGTTCCAGATGATTGCAAGGAATATAATGCTTAAAATTGTGTTGTCATGGTTACAGAGGAGGTCCAGGATGACAAAATCCTGATGTATTCAAAATTTGAATAACACAAGATATTCTGAGAACCCCAAAATTGATTGATTAGCCTTTATTCATCTCGCAATGGAGAAATTTACATTTCACAGCAGCAAAGTGATGAAAGGAAAATGAAACTGTCAGAGATATGACAGACAGACACCGTGGACAGGGACTCAGAACCAGAAAGATTGTCCACACTGCCGGCAGGAGACGCAGTCATCAGATGACATACGTCTGAATTCTACGCCCCTCTGCCAAGCTATTTATTGAGAGTATATGTAAATTACAGTGATATATTAGTAAACATAGTTTTCTTGATTTGCATACCACGCCTCTGGGCGTTCTGAGCAACAACAGATGTAAGCAGTAAAACATATACATTTTAATTGGTTGTCTTTTCCATGAACTGATAAGTTTGTAATCTGGCGCTGTGCAGGATGTTTAAGCCGTAAATAACTCCGGTGAAAAAGGAGTATCTCAAGCCCTAAATTCTGTGCAAGGCCGGACCTTCTAGAATCTTGATGGAGATGACGGTTCATCTGCGCTTTGACTGTAGGCCCATTGTTTAATTGATCAGCAAAGCACGGCACTTTTAAACATGATAAATTATTATTCTCCATCAGAAACGAAAGAAAGAAGTAGAAAAACAAAATACAGGAGCTGCTGGAAAGGCAAGCACTTTCGCGACGCCCTCTTGAAGTCAAAAGAAGAAAAAACTAAATAACAAATACTGTGACACAACACAAAAGACTCACAGTCATTCAATCTTAAGCACCTTCTACACCCTCTTTGTTGCATGAAGCAGTTCAAGATGAAAGAGGAGAGGATCAAAACGACCTTTTCACCAGTGGATCAGAGATGTCATGGTGGAATGTACATGTCTGCTATAAGCTAAATGTTGAAAGCAAACATGAAGCTGGAGCAATCATTGACGAAAAGAGATTGTCTCACATCTCCTGTCCCACGTACATCCACTTCAATTCCAAGACGCGACAGTTCCACATATGCATCTTCTCATCAAATGGCACTGACATTCCTCCCAATCAAAAACATTGCTGGCATACTCATGCTGCCGAAAAGGGATATTTACCATAAATTAAGCAAGGGAGCATTTGTGGCAGGTACTTTCTTAATTAAAAAAAAAAATTATTTTTACTTCGCAACAATGTTTTTTTTTTTTTTTTGTGATTAGTCGTCTTATTGTGTTTCAAGTTGTGAAAAACGGGGCAGGCAACTTTGAAAAGTTGCCTGCCCGGGTGTCCACTAACTTTTTGCCATGAGTTTCAGACACTGGTACTCGTCATCTAAGGTGAGGATATTCTTTTGACAGAGGCTGTCCCAAAAAGGCATGAAGTGTATATTCAAGAACATAAAGCAATATTTCAATGTTTTACTTCATCAAAATGTCCCAACACAAAGAAAGGCTGAGGAGGCCTGGTCACGGCAGTGAGATTCTAGTCAATTCCATTATCAAGAGATCATTAGAGCCAGTTCAGCCAAGCGGAAAATGGGATGTTCAGCTATTTTAGTCAGGTTTAAAGGGAAGATTGCTTTATGCATCAAGAAGTACCAAAAAATGAATTCATGTATTCATCAAAAGTCAAATCATTTACTCCATGAAGGTATTGGATGCTATTTTGTACCCTTTCAGTTTCCTTTGACGATTGAAACTGGTTGTCAGTCTACAGACTCCATACACCTTTATGATGTGTTTTTGAAGTCCAGAGGCATCTGTGAAGTTCTAGTAGCATGAGTGAAGTTCAACGTCCCTGAAGTTAAATCATTCGCAACATTGCTTTTGCAATTCTATTTTGACAAAAAAAAAAAAAACAGACTAAAAAAACAAACAAAAACAAACACAAAAATGAAGGGCTGTAAATACTTTCTCGATGCTTTGAGTCTGGAAGACTTGCGCCAAAATATGCTTTGAAACATTTTCGTCAATGCCACTGGATGAAAGTGCCATATGATTGGCCATTTTCTGAAAAAAATAACATTTTACTTCCTTCTTTGAAGATTCATTCTTCAGGTAAGCTTTGTTTACTTCCATTGCAAAGCTAGCACTACCTCAGCCTATAACGACTGGCTGCATGCTGACATCATTGCAACGTGACAAATAGCGCGTAGATTAAGGGGCACAATTTGGTGTCTCTAATATGACTGAAGGTCTCGTTTGGAGATATGGCTAATCTTTACACGGCTCTCCATCTACATCATGGCCTCTCTTCTGAAGCCTGAGGGGGATGCCCGAGCAATCCCCAGCCGCCATTCCCACCCGCCAGTGACATACCCATTAGAGCAATCCTGTTGATAAATGCCTTGTAGATTACACACACACACATGCACACAAATAAAAAGAGGGAGGGTGCTTTCATTTCAACATGCTTCTTCTTAGGTTGCACTTAAAGATTGGCCGAACCTTTAAATCAAAACCGCCGCTCCTTCACATGCTGAGACCGCCATGCGCAAACTATGAATTATGCATTGGGTTAATCAAGGCTCGTCAGCAGATAGCCCTATTGATTGATGTCTTGGATACGGCTTGCTTTAAACTTAAAACATGACAAGCAGGACTCAAGGGGCTCATTCACCTGTTTTAGGCTACATTTAGACTGTCTGATTCCAACTAGTTAATCGATAGTAGTCTTGTTATTGATGATTTTTTTGTTACAGAGCGATTAATTTGGGTCTTTTGCAACTGCTGGGTGTCGTGGAATGCTGGGGGAGTGAGACATAACATGCAGGGTTGCAGCTCTCCAGGACCAGAGTATGGATTCGAAGCAACAATTTTAGAAAGCCTAAAATGATCAGCAGATTTCCAGATGATTTAGAAAAGAATGTGATAAAATCTGCTGACACTATATATATGTAATGACACTTTTCAAGCATTTTTAGTCTCATTGTCAGAGTGAGATTTTAAATACTGTGAATTTTGCAGGTTCTGTGTTGACTTAACACCAAATAAATTCAAAGCAATTCTTTTCCCAATTGTATTTCACTATCGTTTCCCCTTCGTCCATGCTGCTCTCGTAATTTTTTTGCAAAATTTCAAGTGTCTCGTTTTGTTTGAGCTCATTCTGTTTGTTCTGTCAAGTCCCCACGAAGACAACAAGACTTGTAATTAGACAAAAGACATACTGTTGTAAAATCCATGAAAAAAAAATCAGAACAGCACCTTATAAAAAACAATTGAGCTAATGGGAATGCACTGTGACGAAAGTAACACTCTAAAATGTCCTTCTAACTGTCAGGTTTCCGCCTGAGTCTGTGAAAATTTCTTGTTAATCTAGCTTTAGAAATTGTAAACACACGAGGGATGTTTTTTTTTCGTATGAAAATCAGCTATAGTGATCATTCATTGCTTGGGACTGTTTGGTCCCTGCACCAACAACACAAACACCGATGAACACTTTTCCCGTGACAAAAACATTCAGACGTAAGCGTGATTGAGCACCACTGCGTCAAGATTACAAAGGTGATAATAGACTCGCGGCTCCGTGGGCTCATACAAACACACACAAACAAATCATGGCTTCCCAAATGCGATGCAATATCCATGCAAATTTTGAAACGCACTTACAACAACACGTTTTTATTTATGTGTTTATTTATTTGGGCATGACTGCTAAGACATGTCTGTGTTTTTGCTCCTTAATGTCATTTTTGTGCATTGACCAGAATGTGTGGTAACAGGTCCTTCTGGTCTCCTTGTTTTATTTATTCATGCGACACTTTGTCCTTTTGTCTCATGCAGACGCCGCAATGCTTTTTCGATAGCCGACAGATTCGCGTTGCATGTGTGACTGGCTTGGACAACACCATTAATCTCCCTTATCGGCATCACCGCTGTGTCTTTGGCCCCTGAATTGTGTGTTCTGCATTGAGGTAACTTTGCTCAAAGGATGTTAAATAAACACATTGCTCCCTGCGGCATCGCCTTTTAGTACAGACTTTACAACCCTCGTTCCCTGGGGAAACCATCACTCTTTGAGTGGCATTGACCACTTTATGATTGTTCCCTCCTTCAAAGCGTTCGCAGCAGTCTCTCGACACCAAATAGCTTGACAATTTTGTAATTGCATTGTCTGATTACAAAAATTGAAAAGAAAACTAATTAAGTTATAGAAGATGGCTTATCTGTTTTATTTTCCACGCTGCTATCCAGGGGATGACCTTGATAAGATCATTCATAGGCTGTCGGTTGTGTGTGTGTGTTTTTTTTTCTTACGGTCCTTCCAACGCATGTACATTAATAGAGGGGTACTTATAACAGCAGTGGATGAAAATGAGAATGGGGCCGCTTGATGACAGAAAGCTTTCAACAAAATACAAAGATACCAGACCCTGTATAAAAGTGGTGAGTGCCTAGAAGGGAAGGGATTGGAGGAAAGAGGGGGAAGAGAATCACCCGCCAATAAAGTCGGACTTGTGATCCCATAAACAACTGAGAAGACTCGAAAAGCCTAATGATTTAGTTTGGTGACACTTTGAAATTGAGAGTTGAAAGTAAATGACAGTCCTCATGCTTGCCAATTTACGCCAGAAGCGATACAAAGCCAGTTTGTGAGTTTGTGCACCCTAAACTAAATGGCACTCAGTTTAAATGTCAATACAAGTGTTAGATTCAACTTCTTTTGGAACATATGTAGATAGATGACTTGAATTTGACTGTTGTGCCACTGAGAGGTTTCTTTTAATTCTGCATCCTCCGATCTATCTGCACCTTTACCAGTTTGAATCAGTTAAGTGTGTGGAAGTCATATTTAAACATGTTGGTTCAGTTAGACTGTGCTTCTCTGTGGGTGCTGCTAAGTAAATATATAAAATACAGATCATTTTGGAGAAGACACGCCTTGTACTGCATCTGGCAGTAAATGGCTTCAAGACTATGTCTCAAGCTTTCCAGAATGCATGAATTACATTCAGTTAGAATATACATAGAGTCTTCCGGCAGTTACTGTTACCATGATAAGATGAGTTAATGACCAAAGTCGCTTTCCTTTGAGCTGGGACAAAGATCCAGAGAGACCTTATTTTGCATGTTGAACGACGAACTCTGTACAGGAACAACAACAGACATGCACAATGAACTCAAATTTATTTGGGAATTGAAAATATGACGCAGAGCGCCATTCCCAAATTTGTTTGGTTTTTCTTTCTGGGGTGCCAATAAAGCACCGGCCAGACCTCTAACAATTTTTTCCCCTTCCACATGGGGCATTGTTTCCCCTTTTTCCATGTTAGCGCTTTTGATTAATCATATCAGCTTTTTCCAGCTCCAGCTGTTGTTAAAGGGCTATATAAACCAAAATGTATGTATTGCATTGCATTTTGGACAGCCACCCTGATTTCAAGCTCATATAACTCCAGACCCATATAACTTAGGAATTCAGTCTTTTTTTCTGATGGAAGTATAGAGTCTAAGGTTTGTTACGCTGCACTGAATGTTTATGTAATACAAAAACTCAATATTCTGTGGGTCATGGAATTCAAGTGAAAATGACAAAACTATTTTGTACATTTTGTACATGTCTGGCAGTGAATGAGTTAAATGGACTATGCCTTGAAATGTGACAAACATCCACAGTCATGTGTATACTTTGAACCTCAATCGAATTGATAGACATAAGATAAATATGCATGTATAGTCATGTATAGCAATGAAAATCTTCAAGATTAGATTTTCACATGAAGGTCCTGCCGCGTGCCGATAGGCAGCTCGGTACATAGTGTTTACATACAAAGTAATTGCCAATCCCATGTCGTTTCTGTTGCTCACCACATCAGCAGCACCATGCAATGTAATTTTTTTCTTAGATAAATTAACGCTCGAAACTCTGACCCGTGGCCACAATTTTCTGAGTTAAATGCATTAGTTCCACTCAATATCACTTTTCCATGTTGCTTTATAATAATAATAATAATAATAATAATAATAATAATAATAATAATAATATAATCATACAGTAAAGTCTCGTTATATCGATATCGGTTATATCGATAGTACTGCTTATTACGATACTATTTCCATGAACTCAAGGAGAAAATTACATGCCCGCAGGATCGGATATATCGATAGTCCGGTTATATCGATATTTTTTCCGACTCCCGAGAATATCGATATAACGAGACTTTACTGTAATAATAATAATGCATTTTATTTCAAGCGCCTTTCAAAGCTCTCGAGGACACTACAGTCACAGACAAGCATAGATACAATAATAAATAAAACACAATTATAAATAATATACAATAAATAAAATACAATTATAAATATAAACAAGAGATAGAGCTACACATAAAATGCAATTTTAAATGGGTGGGTTTTGAGATGGGATTTGAAGGTGGGAATAGAATCGATGTTACGAATGTTGAGAGGAAGTGAGTTCCAGAGTTTGGGGGCAGAGCAGCTGAAAACTCTGTCCCCCATCGTGCTGAGACGGGCAGGGGGGGGGGGCACAGAGGTGGAGGGAGGAAGTGGATCTGAGGGAACGAGAGGGACTAGAAATTTGAAGAAGGTCAGGAAGGTATGGGGTGCGAGGTTATGGATAGCTTTAAATGTGAAAAGAAGAATGTTAAAGTTATTTCTATATTTGACCGGGAGCCAGTGGACGTCTTGGAGGACGGGGGTGATGTGGTGAAAGGATGATGATCTGGTGATGATCCGGGCTGAAGAATTCTGGACTAGTTGAAGTTTGTGGAGAGGTTTCTGAGGGACACCAAGGAGAAGTGAATTGCAATAGTCAATCTGGGAGGTGACAAGACTATGAACAAGGACAGCAGTGTCATGAAGGGTGAGAGACCGGCGAAGACGATTGATATTGCGTCGGTGGAAGTACGCAGATCGGGTTAAGTTATTTATAGAGGAGTGGAAAGATCGTGTGCTGTCAAGGATGACACCTAGGCTTTTGACCTGATGGGAGGGAGAACTTTAAACTCCATTTTCACTTGACATAAATGTGTGTGATGTAATACACCGATAACAGAATGTAATAGTCTTTGAAAAAGTTGAGTGAACTGATACTTTTTCTTAAGAATAGTAACCATCCGGTGGACACCCCAAACAGATAATTATCTCACCCACTGTTTGCAGAGGTGATCATCTGTTACACACAAATATCAGGATTTTTTTTCTATTTTAGTGCCTGCAAGTCTGAAGATGAAGGAAGCGAAAGAATGAATAGTGCATAACTTCACACCGTTTTGTAAATGAGGTTATCCTGGCATAATGTAATTCAAGAACACAAATCCTCAATTGTTTTGGTCTAATAAGATGCAAGTGAATCAAAAAGTCCTTGGCAAGCACCCACAATGAATGAGTTCACGAATATGGCGGCAATGTGCTTTTTCCTTTGGTGGCACCGCGGCTGCTTTTCGGGGGGAATTTGAGAGTGCCCTCGGCATGCATTACCTAAATGAACGGTTATCCCGGCTCCTAGCTGAGGTCTTGTTTGCTTTTCAATAATTCACCACATTCTCTGTTGCAAACTTCCATTGCATGCATGTCACGTCTGAGTTTGGTTTCTGCTGCTCCGTGCGGAGGAGAACAATTTGTTACATGGAAACGGAGCGCCGTGGACCCAATTCTGATCTGGAAGGAAATGAGACAGAAGGTGTCGTAAATCCAATAGATGGTGCTATATCAATAAAGGCTTTGGAATATCATACATGTTTTATGTTTGGAACTAAAAATGCTGTTATGTATGTATTCATTTCATCTGTCCTGCTGACTCCAGAAAGCTGGAGACCGATCGGGATGACTTTGAACAACAAAAACCAAGAATGGCTAAATCAATTTCTGGATGGACTCAACATCTCATCCAGTGTTTTGGAATCTTATGGTTGGGTCAGTAGCACAACTTTTATTATATTCTGCTTCATGCCTTATTGTCATCTGCTGCTTCCACCTTTTACTGCTACCATTGGCTCTTCTTTCACACTCAACTTGGGCACACTAAATTGATTTTTTAACGGACTACCCCCCTGCACGCCCAGGTATAGTGACATAAAAAAGTCAGTTGCGGTGCAACTAGGGGGGCTAAGGAGTGTTATCACACGTGATCAATACACCCCTACATGCTCGCTGTGCATCTCAGGAGGTAGTCTCACCACATTCTCTATTTTTGTTTTAATTGTTTTTTTTGCCAAAGACGCAGCTTTGTATCTCGCGGGGTCATAATGGAGGGGAGGCCACGTGCCAGAAAAGTAATTAGCCTGTTGGGCAGTTAAACTTTTCTGCAAGAGAAGGTATTCCAGACAAGTCGTGCTGAGGGAAGCTTTGTTCAAGTTAAACCTCCCGCTGCACGCACACAAATACAAGCGCAAAGACTAATGAGGAAATCTGGAGGTAATACCGTTAAACTTGTATGAAGCTATGCTCAACCTCCACCGCCACCCTCCTCCACCCCAGCACCCACGCTTTGAAGCAGCTTCCCAACAATGTGATGCTCTTTTTAATCATAAACTGCTTTTATTCCTACCAATACTTGTGTCATATTTTGATTCTATCCAGCCAGACCCTTGGCCAAAGGGATGTGCACAGAAAAAAAGCAATTCTCCACACAGGAGGGCATTATCCAAGATATTTCTTGTATGCCGTCGAGGCACAAAGTTTGATTTATGATTATTCTGAATATGAATACACAGGTTAATTGCATTTTGTCAATTGGTTGCATGAAATAAAATTATTGGGATCCAGATCAATTTTGACATGAATATATATCTTCATTTAAAAAGTGTAGAATATAAATCTAAATCAACACATATAATGAGGTGTGGCTGGTTTTGTAATCCCTATTTGTGTCATGATCTGGTTGGCGACCAACGGGGGGTGCTGTCGGCCCCGCCTGCACCTGCACAGGTGCTGGTCGTCCCGATCAGATTGGCGACCAGCGGGTAGCGACGTCAGCCCTGCCGGCAGCCTCGCAGGTGCTGGTCGTTATAATCAATAACACTTAAAAGGACACCTGGCACGATCATCCGGTGCCGATTCATTGTTTGTTTGCTGCTTGGTTGCAGCATGCATCGTGTACGTGTTTGTTTAACCCTGGCGGACTTTTACACTTGGTCTTCTTTTGCTACTTTGTATTTTTTCCATTCAGATCATTTTGATGTTTTACATTTTGTTCCTGCTGACCTTTATTTTAATACAATTTGTCAAACAACCTCCTGCTCCCTCCTGCCTGCTTTTTGGGATCCGAACCCGCCATCACCACCACGCGAAACGTGACAATTTGGTTCTCTGATCTCACCTGCACAATTAATTCCAGTGTCAGTAATTAAACTATTTTTGTTGTTTTTTTTGTGTGGCCACAAATATTAGAAAAAGTGGAGAAACATTTGCTTATTTTCATCAATGAGAAGCAGTTGGCAGGAGACAGTCTGAGCCAAGATATGATTTGCGGCAAAGCAAATGCAGAAAGATTGGGGGAAATAAAATGCTTGCATTGGTTCTGAAGAGTAAGATTTTCAAGCAAGCAGAGGATGGTTTGAAAAGTGAGTGTGCCCTGTGATTGCAATTTAGCAATTTTTTAGCGATTTAGCGATTAGTCCAGGGATGTCGCCCGCCTACTGCCAAAAGAGAGTTGGGATAGGTGCCAACATGCCCCATGGCATGAGAGTGAGACATGCCCCACAGTGAGATGTTTTTATGTTCCAATCTAAATGTTGATGTTAAAAGTTGTGAAAATAAAACATATTACAGTTTATTTCTATAATATTTAACAAATGAACTGCTCTATTATTATATGTTTATCCAGTTTATGCAGTAAAATAGTTAAACAGTGCTTTTCCCAAAGTTATTTTCTAGACTTGTAACATATTTTTTAAAATTGTATTGATTATGATGGAAAGTGCTGTTTCGGTTTTCAAATAAATCTGTTTTGAACAAGATTCTGAAACGGAATATGTTCGAAAACCGAAGTATGACTGTAATCAGATCAGTATTATGTGTTAATAGGGAAGATTATTGGGAATATTGTGCTTAAAAACTTCTTGGAACATTTGACTTCACAAGCAAGCTGGTATATTGTAATGTGTAAAGTGAAGTCTTCGACGTGTCCTCAAAAAGAAGCGCGGTTTTGTTGATCTTCTCAGCTTTGGGGCGTGTCAGGTCAAAAATTCCACGCTCTCTCAGAGGTGACCTGGTTGGCCTGAATGTGTCAGCAGGCATCATGCCGACAAGCTCACATAGCGTGTAATCTGACGACTTTGGACGGCACAAATGTTTAGCGCCATTCAGAATGTCACACGTTGCAAATCTTCTGACACTTTTCCTCACAGGCGATTTATTGTATGGAGTGTACCCTCCCCCATACCAAACAGAACAACATTCAATTTTTGTTCACTATTAATGCTGTTTTTTGCGTGAACTTAATACATAGGTAATAAGCACGTATTAAACATGTAATAAATATCAACACTGAAAACACACTTTTTTTTTGTTTCCTAGCTGACATCAGAAAAAAAAATCTAAACTACCCAAAACATGCAGACTGATATTTTTACTCAAATGAAAAACACCAATAAAAATGACTTAAAGTGTCCCAAAACGACTTCAAAATGACCTCAAAAAGTTTCAGTTTCAGGAGGTCCCGCCCCCTTGTTCGTGACATCACGCCAGTACGTCTTGCCTTGCTCTAGAATCAAAACAACGGCTTCAGATTCGGGGAAGATGCTTTCTTGTTACTCATCCAGTTAGGAATATGATTCAAATAGTTCTGAAGAGGAAAGCATAAATGTTTGCAATCGATTAAAGAAGTACTTCCATATCAATTGAGCTGTCAGGACTCCAATGTAGCGTACCGGAAAATGCACAATATGGCGTCCAAACTCCATTGGAAATGGGCTGATTTGTCTGCTGAGAATTTGTGTCAACTCGTATCAAATAGTAGTCTTGGTGCAACACACGATTCACTATCGCGTTATTCATGTTTTGCTCCTAATTTCGCCATCAACACGGATCAACACGAAGTTTTCAGACCAAACAAGGTACCCAAAATGCATTGTGTGTCGCTTTCTCGGTCAGGGGCGTTCTAGACGTGACGTCAGGTCTGGCATCGTCAACAACTCGAAAACAAGACTTCCTGACTATTCAGCGCGAGTCTTAAAACGTAAAATATAGCTATATGTGGTGGAATCTTTGTAAAATACGCTCAGTAGAAGTCATTTGAAGTGATTTTATGGACACAACTTGTCCGGAGGCGTTGGTTGTCCTTTAAAGTTAGAGTCCATGGCCTTTGAAATTTACAGTATTGGTTAGAGTTGGTACAAAGGTGCAGGCAAACGCGTACTCCTTTCACCTCAGTTACCTCATGTCTCAAGTTGTGACTTTCGACCGTAGCTAATGTATCTTTATTTATTTATTTATCCCTTAAAGTGGTCATTATGGTTTCATTGTGTGGACAAAAGATTTTGGATTGGATTGTTATTGGTCTCGCAGTGGAGAAATTTACACAGCTGGAAAGTTATGAAAGGAAGAGGAAAGGAAAGACAAAAGTATAAAAAACAAAAGGCAGCCACTCTCGTTGTGCCATCTCGAGGGCAAAACAACAACGAAAACTAAATAGTAACAAATACTGTGACACAACACAAAACACACAGACAGTCATTCAATCTGAAACACTTATGCACACCCTTTGTTGTATGAAGCAGTTCTAGATGAAAGAGGAGATAATATAAGTGTCCTTTTCACCAGTGGATCAGGCACGTCCTGGTGGAATGTGCACGTCTACGACAAGCTAAATGTTGAAAGCAAACATGAAGCTGTAGCATCCATTGACGAAAAGAGACTGTCTTACATCTCCTGTCCCACGTAAATCCGCTTCCATTCCAAGCTGCGACAGTTCCACATACACATCGGCACACTTATTTCCCGGATGGTGTACAGGACTGCACAAGACCATGAAGAACCATGTGCCCTTCTCCTTGTGCCGAAATAGAACAGCTTTTGCCAAAAATATCAGTTAGATTAGAGAGTTGACCCAACCTCCTCATATCCAACTTTCTTGCGCATGTAATAAACGGATTATGAACAAGATGTTTCCTCACAACGTCCTAATACAATCTACAACTGATGCGCTGTTTGCATTCATCATTTGCAGCTTAATTAGGTCGAGGATCAAAGCCGGTACAGCGCAGGGAGAGAATGTTTGCCGGAACCAAAGAGGAGGCGAAAAAAACATAAGCGGGCTGTGAGATCTAACGCATCATTTCTCATGGAGAGCCTGCTGAGAGGGAGATACTGCACTCTTATGTAAGTCATCATTATGAAGACAGTGGGAGAACGGCTCCCCCCCCCCCCCACACTGCTTTGGGCGTGGAGCAGTCGGAACGCCCCCGCCATCTACTGGTGGGGATGAGGGCGTCACTCCTAATGACCACCCGAGGGCACATGGCTTATTTTTAAACAACAATGACGTGGGAGATCCGTTGTCGGCCATCGACCATTCATCATGCAAAATAAATCAAAAATGCCTTTGGCCCCCTTTTGTCTTATTGTCATTTTTTCAGACTCCTCTCGAACACACAACAGGCATTTTTTTGCAATAAAATCCATGTTTCGCAATACCAGCATCATTCATCTCCAAGTGTGGAAAGAGTCCATGTGGGGGTGAATGAATAGAAAATGCTGACTGTTTGAAATATACTCCGCATAAAAGCCATGGATTGTGAAATAACAATGAGAGAAAAAAAAAAAACAATTTGATGGGTGGGAAAATGATTGTTTAGAAAAAATGTATTCAATGAAAAAAAGGTTTTCTTAAATTTACTTAATTCTATATCGTAACGAAAAATAAAATCATAAAATTAACTACACTGTATTGCCTATTTATTAAATGAAATGACATGAAATGTAAATTATTTCAATTAAAATGCCAACTAACATCAAATGCTAATCAGAATGCATTGGGTGCAATGTTTTTGATGGCAATGTAAAAAAACATAAAAATATGACTTTTTGTCTGGTTGATAAAGTTTTTGAGAAATAATGCTTTTTGTTCATTTTTTTCAACCCATGAAGACTTGCACAATACACATTTTAGCATTTGTTCTCATTTAGATTTGACATTTGAGAAAAAAATCCTTACTATTGCTAACATTGATTATTATTATCATACAGTAAAGTCTCGTTATATCGATATACAAGGGAGTCCGAAAAAATATCGATATAACCGGGACTATCGATATATCCGACCCTGTTTGCATGTAATTTTCTCCGTGCGTGCATAGAAATAGTATCGATATAACCGGGACTATCGATATATCCGATATCGATATAACGAGACTTTACTGTAATTGTAGTGGAAAACTTGTTCAAGATTGCGGTTTCGGAATTAGTGCAAAAGAATCCTTGAGAAAAGTATATTCGTACTTCGAATGAAAAAAGTATTTTGACATGATTGACCAGTGTTAACTCATTAACTGCGAGACGTGCAAAAATGTGTCCACTCCAGTGCCAGGGTTTTTGTCATTGTCACTCAAATTCCAGGACCCATAGAACATTGAGTTTTAGGACTACAGAAACATTTAATACAGTGTAAGAAACCATAGACTGTCTTCTTTCATTAGAAAAAAAAAGAGTTAATTCCTAAATGATTTGGGTCTGGAGTTATATGAGCTTGAAATGAGGGCGGCTGTACAAAATACAATGCAATATTGGTTTATATAGCGCTTTAACAACAGCTGAAGCTGAAACAAAGTCAAAGTCAGCTTTATTGTCAAATATGGTAATATGTATGACATACAGCACAGATGAAATTACTGTCCTCTTGGACCCAGCCTGCATGAAAATCTTAATGGGGGGAGGGAAATGCTGCCCCTTGGAAAAAAAAAATACATTGCCAGAGGCCATGGCCAGCGCCAAACAAGAAAAAACAAAACCCGAACATATTCGGGAATGGCACTCTATGTCATATTTTCAATTCCTAAATAAATAAATTTGTGAATGGCAATGAATGAGTTGATAATAAAAATAATAATCATCATCATCATTTTAACATGAACACGAACATGAACACGAGTATAATTTAGATTAACACCCAAAAAAATTCTCCAACAAACTAACCCTTTAAAGGACAGACGTTTTATAGTATCTAAAATACCCAAAACACGCAGTATGATATTTTTATTGAAATGCAAAACACCAATAACAATGACTTAAAGTGTCCAAAATCTGCAAAAAAATTGAGCTGCAAATTGGGCATTTTCAGAAAGTCCCGCCCCCAGTTCATGACGTCACAGCAAGACGTCTTGCCTTGCTCGAGAATCAAAACAATGGCTTCAGATTCGGAGAATATGCTTTCTTGTTACACATCCAGTTATGAATATGATTCAAATAGTTCTGAAGAGGAAAGTATAAATGTTTGCAATCGATTAAAGAAGGTCTTCCGGGTCATTTTGAGGGATCAAGACTTATGTGTAGCGTCACAGAAAATGCAGAAGATGCCGCCAAAGCTCCGTTGGAAATCGGTTTATTTTTCAGCTTGGAATTTTTGTCAACGAATATCAAAGAGTTGTCTCGGTGTAACATACAACGATTCACCATTGTGTTATTTATGTGTTTTCCTTCTAATTTCGCCATCAACACAGATCAACACGAAGTTTTCAGACCAAACAAAGTACCGCAAAATGCATTGAGGTGATGCAAGGTATGTCCTTTCTCAGTCAGGGGCGTTCCTTCAGTGACGTAGGGTGAGGACTCGTCAACAACTCAAAAACAAGGCTTCCGGAATATTCAGTGCGAGTCTTAAAACGTAAAATATAGCTATATGCGGTGGAATCTTTATAAAGTACGCTCAGTAGAAGTCATTTGAAGTGATTTTATGGACTCAACTTGTCCGGAGGCGTTGGTTGTCCTTTAATTGACAAATACAAGTGCTCTATTTGGACGACATTTTTGTTTTGAATGCTTGAATATGTTGAGTGTATGAATTCGCCAGCAACTGAAACAAAAATACGGAGAAAAAAAAACACAACTAATTGACGATTTTGAGAATTTTGTGATCATTTTCCCAAGATGGCTCTGTCCTTACAACAAGGTTACAGCCTCCAATTCCCCACAAAGGTGGCGAACTGTAATTGCCTGCTGTTGCTCTCATCAAACTGCTGTCACTTCCTGTCGCAGACCCCCCACTGTAATGGCCGTGAAACCCCTTCAGAGTAAGCACAAATCATGCCGACAATTCTGTGTTTTTTGAAGGGCGCGCGAGGGGGTGTCTTCCAATCATAACCGCCTCGCTTATTATTACGGCAGAAGTCACGACTGTGCAGCTCAGCAGCAGAGTTAGTTAGAGATCAGTTTTTGATTTAGGAAACATCTGACTAACCCCCTGACATTCTATCATTTGACATTTCAACTAGCAACAAAAAAGCTACGTGTCCTTTTGCGGCGAATGTTGTTTTACAGTGGGCTGGGTTTCGGTTCCCCAAGCTGAAGCTTCCATATCGTGATGCGAAGAGCGATGAGTGTTGTCTTTGATTCGGTCTGCTAATTTGTTAGCCTGGTTGGGAAATGTGCTTCGGAAAGAACTGAAAACATCAATTTAATTGAATCTTAATTGGAGTGAATCCGAATGGGATGGGATTTTAGATTACTCCAATAACAAATATGCATAATATGAACCACCCAAAAACTGGTAATACAAGTTATTTATTCAAACCTATTTGTCTGTTTATTTTGTGTCTTGTTGATGAATAATGATTTTGCAATGCAAGAGGAAGCTTGATAATCCGCAGTTCCAACCAAAAGCAATAGGACAGTGAGGCGGCCATGTTAACTAATTGTGAACCATGCGGCAGAGTTGCCGGGGTACATTAGTGCTGCTTGAAAGCTCTAATAGTATGCCGTCGGAAATTATAAAATTTAACTTAACTGATGAAAAAATAGTCAAGTCAATTCAGCGTTATTGTAAAAAATGTTCTATACGTATATAACATACAGCACAAATACAATTTATTTCTTCTCAACCACAATGCAAACATGCAATGCATTGTAAAAATGCATAACTAACAATAAGGGAAGTGTAACTGTAATGCACAAAAAATGATAGAAATATAAACAAAAAAAAGCAACAAATATCAACAGACAACCAATGGCACTTTGGATTGATGCAGGTATATTAAATAATTTATAATTATCCCATTTACGACGAGCATGTTCATATGAACAGATACATTTGTTTTCAAATGCATTCATATTGTTTCTTGCCACATTAATTATTGTTAGTTATATGTAATTATATTATGTTAATTACATGGAGCAATGTTAATCATATACTCTGATTGAATCATATACTCTGATTGAACCTATTTTATACTCTGTTTTGATTTTATAAAAATGAATTTATCTGTGTTCATATGAACACGTTCACCGTAAATGGGTTAACACATAATGTATCTTGATTCCGCTATCTGTGTCAGCAACTTATAGCGACAGAAAGAACAAATAAATTATCTTCTATTAAATGGCAAGCAGTGAAAATTTACATCTGTATTCAATATTTGTAAAAAATGTATTTGGTAGTGTGCCCTGCGATTTTTCAAACTTAAAATATGTGTCATGGTACAATAATGGTTGAGAATCACTGAGATAGCTAGCTAGCTAGCTAGCTAGCTGAATGAATAGATATGCCGTACCTCCCTGGAGCAGGATAAATAGGATTATGGCCAAGGATATTTTGGGTGCCATGAAATGAAAAAATATGAATAATTTGCACAACATGTAGCTGGTGAACAATTTGTACATATACGTGTGATGAGGAGCTGGCCGACTGGTCAGTAAGCAGCTATACTAGAAGAATAACGATTCAGCCTTGGTGCCTTTTCAGTAAACTAGCACAGAACAAGCTTTCGACCTCTCACAGTATGTCCCATTGCGACTTTATATATTCTAACTAGACTGAATGGTTATGTGTCGGATAATATTTAGACATATGGTGATACCTCAGCTTACGAATGCTTTAGCTCACTAACGTTTTGGCTCACGAACATTAAATTCGCAAGCACATAGTCTTGATTGACGAACTAGTTTTCGGTGGACGAACCAAACAGTTCCATGGTTACCATGGCACTGTTTTGTTTGTCCATGGTGGCTGGCGAACAAGTCTTCGGCGGATGTACACCAAACCACACGGTCGAACAGCGCCACGGTGGCTACCGGACTAGTTTTCCACACCCCCTTTGAGTGCAGACATGGTTTGTTATGGGGAGGAGTACTTTTGCTATTGCTAAAAAGACCCCACCACAGGCTACTGTTAAGTCGAAGAGGCCACAAACGAAAATTACGGTCGAGCAGAAGAAGATCATCGAAAAACACAAACGAGGTGTGCGTTTGTGTGACTTAGCGTCCCAGTATGATTACGCTAAGTCGACCAATGCTACCATCCTTAAGACCAAGGAAGCTTTTAAGGGTGCGTGTGAGGAATAAGGGTGTTTCTCTGTTGTCTAAGCAACGGTCTCAGGCAATAGAATAGGTTGAAAAACATCTGTTAATTTGGATTATCGAAAACCAGCTAGCAGAAGACAGTGTGAGTGAGGGTATTATCGCCGAGAAAGTGCGGCAGCTTCACTCGGATATCATCAAGAGGAAACTACATCAACGACCATCACAAAGGTAAATAAAACAACTTCATTATACATTACAGTTTATTTCTTTAATTACAATACAATAGTTTTAATGATTATTTAGTAGAAAATTATGCTTTATGGGAACCTGGGATCAGATTATTCTAATTTTTAATGTTTTCTGATGAGAAATAAATGTTTGGAAGACGAAATTGCCCAAGCAACCACCGGAGTATATACGAGAGTGTACGGCTACAGAGATGTGCCGCACTGTAATAAGCAAACACATCACAAGCCAAGCTTGTGTGATTTATTGCAATGCCAGGGTGACATTCTCAACAGTGGCATGAAAACCCTTGTGTTTTTTCATGTATTTATTAGATTTTTGGTGGGTGAGTACTCTGGGCTGTCTGCTCATCTTTCAAGGGGAGGGAAAAAAAAGGAGAATCCAGATACCCAGGGTTGAAAGTGGCACGAGAGAAAAGTTGATAAAGAATGTGAGGAGTGCTGACTGGAATACTGAATTAAGGCTGTTACTGATTCATCAATACTGTAGTTTCATCAAAATCAACACTACTAAAAAAAACGGCATAGGCCAGCGTGATTTTGTTTTCATAAAGTCGGGCACAAATATAATTGTAACAGGGTGTTGACAAAAAAATAAAAATGATTCTTCTCAGTGTCACGTTTTGCGAGGTGGTGATGGCGGGTGCGGATCCCAAAAAGCAGGCAGGAGGGAGTAGGAGGTTGTTTGACAAATTATATTAAATTAAAGGTCAGCAGGAACAAAATGTGAAACATCAGAATCGAAAAAATACAAAGTAGCAAAAGAAGACCAAAAGTAAAAGTCCGCCAAGGTTAAACAAACACATGCACAGCATGCAGCAAACAAGCAGCAAACAAACAATGAACCGGCACCGGATGATCGTGCCGGGTGTCCTTTTAAGTGTCAATGATTAAACGACCAGCACCTGTGAGGCTGCAGGCAGGGCTGACGTCGCTACCTGCTGGTCGCCAATCTGATCGGGACGACCAGCACCTGTGCAGGTGTAGGCGGGGCCGACAGCGCCCCCCGTTGGTCGCCAACCAGATCATGACACTCAGTACAATATGGCTTAAGGCAGCTGCAAATCCCGAAGCTCAGAGAAGTAAGGCTGTCATGCTAACCTCCAGACTAAACCGGCTGTATCGTGGAAATAATGTCAGTAATTCTATCATCTGAAAGATTATCATCATGATAATCTCTTTTGAGTGGGTGAGATACAATGTCTGCTTTAAAATATAGTTTGTACCAGTGATGTGCAGTCAGTGGAGGCAGGTGAGGCAGTGCCTCACCTGTCATCATGGAAAGCTGTCATGGAAATATCAAATGAAAAAATAAATTAAACAGTTAGATGTATTTAGTGATTTGTACTTTAAGTTGTTGTCCATTTAACTTCACCGTTTTAGGATTTTTTTTCAAAATCGCTGAATTTTCACATTTACCGTTCAAATACTAAGCAGAGACGAGCGGTGACGTCATTGATGACGTCAGTGTCTCACCAGCCATGAACCTCACCGCACGTCACTGGTTTGTATAGTATGAAAAGAAAATGATTGCGATGGTGTTTTTCATTTTGAAGTTTGAATTATGTTTATGTTTTACCTCCTGACTCGTTATAGGGAAACTCATGTTGAAACATTCATGATAATTTTGCTTCAAAGATCATTTCTTTTAATTGCCACATTTTGCAAATTGAGCCTCAGACGAAATATTTGTCAATGTGCTTTGTTCTGCCGATATTCGAGTGGGTAAAGTGTCTTAAACCGGTATTAGGTCTCTGTTTCATGTGACAGGAGATGCTTTTCAAAACACATTTTAACTCTCACCTGTGGTCCAAATTAATTTTTAAGAGTGATTGGGGGAGAGGAGAAACAGAAAAAAAAACCTGGCAAAGCAGATCGCAAAAGTCAAAATGAAATCTGTAATATACAGTATGTAGTCAATATACGATATGCATACATTTTTTGAGTCGTTTATCTTACACACATACATATTGATTTGAATAAAATACATTTTAAATACAAGTTTTTTGAAGGCAAACAAACTTAAAAGTAATTTTATTGCACATGAGATGCTCTTCTTGATAATCCTGAATACATGTTTGAGTTGACACCATCAAGAAAAATCATGTCTGGGGATAATTGTAAAAACTCTCCCCTTTCAATCTTTTGTGAAGTGCTTGTTTGTCCACCTACTAATCCACAAGAGGGCAGCAACTTGTTGACGGTCAGTTTAGGTTTTGAATTTAGAATTGACTCTATATGAACAGGAACCTGGACATGTGAGAAAAGTGTGTAGTGTGTGCGTGTATGTGTTGTGTGTATTTTGGCAGGAGGTTGGGGGGCGTGAAGGTATGGGTGTTTGTAGAATAAATACCTCCAAAGTTCATCACCCCTAAAATTGTGCAATGTTATGGAACCGGTAAGTATGAAGTGTGATGAAGATGTGCTTTCATGTCAAAGTTGAACATTTATGGAAGCTAGAGGGGTACCGCATGTGGCATAAATTCTCAAATCTCAACTCAACACATATACACACACACATATATATATATACATATACACACACACATATATATATATATATATGTATATACTATCGATATATCCGACCCTGTTTGCATGTAATTTTCTCTGTGCGTGCATAGAAATAGTATCGATATAAGCGGTACTATCGATATAACCGATATCGATATAACGAGACTTTACTATATATATATATATATATATATATAAAAATCCTCGTCTCACCCACCATGGGTGGTGTCTGTCCCCATTTCAGCTCGGGTCCTCTACCAGAGGCCAGGAAGCTTGAGGGTTCTGCGCAGAATCCGTGCTGTTCCCAGCACTGCGCTTTTCTGGACCGAGATATCCGATGTTGTTCCCGGGATCTGTTGCAACCACTCGTCGAGTTTGGGGGTCACTGCCCCAAGTGCTCCGACCACCACAGGCACGACTGTCACCTTTACCTTCCAGGCTCTCTCCAGCTCCTCTCTGAGCCCTTGGTATTTCTCGATTTTCTCATGTTCCTTCTTTCTGATGTTCCCATCACTCGGGACCGCTACATCCACGACAACGGCTTTCCTTTCCCCTTTATCTATGACCACGATATCTGGTTGGTTGGCCATTACCATCTTGTCAGTCTGTATCTGGAAGTCCCACAGGATTTTTGCTCGGTCATTCTCACCACCTTGGGAGGTGTTTCCCATTTTGACCTTGGGGTTTCCAGTCCATACTCCGCACAGATGTTTCGGTAGACTATGCCAGCCACCTGGTTATGGCGCTCCATGTAGGCTTTCCCTGCCAGCATCTTACACCCTGCAGTTATATATATATATATATATATATATATATATATATATATATATATATATATATATATATATATATATATATATATATATATATAGCCTGGAAGGTTAAGGTGACAGTCGTACCTATGGTGGTCGACAAGTGGTTGCAACAGATCCCGGGAACAACATCGGATATCTCGGTCCAGAAAAGCGCAGTGCTGGGTACAGCACGGATACTGCGCAGAACCCTCAGCTTCCTGTTCCTGGCCTCTGGTAGGACCCGAGCTAAAATGGGGGACAGACACCACCCATAATTTTTTTAAATATATATTACCTATACAATATTATATTTAATGAATCCAAAGACAATGCCTTTCATTAAGCATTATGGAATTAGAATGAGATGTTTGTGACATAGGAGTGGTTCTGGCAACTAAATAAAATAAGAATAAAAGAACAAAGGACATATATCGCACTTGGATAAACGTTTTGATGAATAGAACCGTCTACATGTGACCACTTCTCTATAACTCTGTATACATTTTGCTATAAAATGTAAGAAAGGATTATGTTCCATTGTAACTGTAAAAGGTCTTTCAGATGGAGTCCACATGTTCTACAGACGCATGGAAAGTCTGAATTATGGCCTCTTTTTGGGGAGCAATATGACATCTTTACAGTTGTCATAAACATTAAAGGTCTGAAACCTCTTCGGGGTCAGCTTCTGCAGCTCCGAAGGTCTGCACCAAAGAGGTTTAAATTCACGCTCGCAGCCCGACCAAAAATATACGAATCTCTCAAAGTGTGACCTCCACATATGCGACACCTGAACAAAACAATTAGCATGCTCTTTGGGTATGTGCTGCTGGACCTCAAGAAGGGGACGAGGGGGGACGAGGGGGGACGAGGGGGGACGAGGGGGGGCAAAAAAGTGCAAGTACGACAGTGTGAAATCTCCCAGCCCATAACGTCTAATCAGCACTGAAGGCTTCGCATCAGAATGACTAATGAAATCTGGCCAGGGAGGCTGGTTCCCCTTTTAGAAACACAGCCTCTCGGAGGAGATAAGGCCAAAGAAAATAGTTGTTTCGCTCTTCTCTTATCTGTGAGAACTGCATAATGTAATGTGACTCGCTGGCGTATCAAATTCATCACTCTGTCTGGCTAAAGAAAGGAGGCGGGATCGATGAGGGGAGGTGCCGGAAAAAGTAGATCCCTTGGTAGAAAAAATAAATAAATAAAAAATAGAACATAACCGATGTTTGCGACGAAGGATTAAACAAAGAATTTGATTTGCAAACGTCACGTCGCAGAGTATCGTAGCAATCACCAGATGAAGACACCGAACACAAATATGATTGAGATAACCAAACATCTTATTGCAGCAGTCTCCGGATAAGAAAGACAATAAATAGTTTGTGACTATTTCCCATCACAGCATATCATAAAAAAAATAATGTCATCCACCGATAATCGATGAAAAGGTTTCTTCAGCCGTCATTTGTACTTCTTTGAAGGTGTCGGATATTTCGCTCCTAATCCAAAGAGCTTTGTCAGCGAGCTAAAGTTGAGCTGGTAACTCTGGCTCTATATCCGTAATGGACAGGGGTGCTGGTGCCAGACCTCTGCCCTGAAAGGTCCCTCCTCTAGGTTTACAACAGACTACTTAGTTCATTACCACATGGCTTAGTCATGCTAACGAGGTGATACCAGAGCTAATAGGGATATCAGAGCCTGGGATGGAACATTAGAGGTAATCAGACAGAACAAAAAAAGTAATCAGTGGAGCTTCAGGGAGTAGTTTACTCCTCCCCTAACCTTCGAGCAGGGACCTATCAGAGAAGATGTCTGGCACTATCACCACTGTCCATTATGGGTAGGGCAAGAGTTACCAACATAACTGTAGTTCGCTGATGAAGCTCTTCAGATGAGGAGCGCAAAGTGCGACACCTTCAAAGAAGTACAGATGACGGCTGAAGAAACCTTTTCATCAATGGACCACTCCTGTACAACTGAGACCCAACAAAAACGTATCCTCCGATAAGTTTATCAGAATTTTAGTCCACTCATGTATTTACCGTACTACTTTTCTGGGGCTTATAATTGAAATGGAGCCTCTCCCAACTGGTTTGGGCCAGACCCTGGAGGCATGTTGGACTGGTTGCCCCCCCCCCCCCCCAAAAAAAAAAAAACAAGATACGTCCAGTCACTATTTACATTCTCATGTTTTGGCACAAGGAAGGAAGATAGAATAGCCTGGTTAGTAAGATTAGAAAAAGGAACATCAAACCCATGATGGGAATTTGCCAATCACTTGGGCGCATTGATGACACAGTTGTCGTGCTCAAGTTTGTTTTGGTTTGGTTTATGGTCTTCTGCATCCGCAATGTTATGCAAACATCTTATTCAGAGACTGAATGACGTATCGTCATCTGACAATAATTATTTTGTGTTGATGAAAATATACCCGCCTCATCATACATGCCATTTTACAAACCACAGATTCCCCATTGCTCAATTACCGCTTTAATTTTTTTGGCCCGTATTTCTCTTAGCATGCAAAACGTGAACCACTTTGAACGTGATGGCGCATCCGTTACGGTGCGCAACAGAGTCATTTGAATAACATTACGGTGGCCATTTGCGCATAATATAGGCTATGAGCAGCAAATTAGCCCTGGTGAAGGGTCCGGAATTTGGAGATGCCTTGATCAAAACACAGCGTCCCTCATTAGAAGTCTAATGACTCTTTCAGCGTACGCGCATCTTTGTGTGCCTTTGTGAAAATGTTTGAATTTTAAAGGGTCCATTCCAAAATTGCCTGCCACACCCTCAGGACAGCCAGAAAGACAACAGTTTGACCATTCAATTGGGTCGACATGTTGATCAGAACTCCGCAGCCGAAATTAAATAGGAACAAGACCATTTTGAGGGAAATCCAGGGCTCTTCTAATGACAAACTCTGACTGGGAATTCACCCAACTGATCTCCAATGTGGCCTAAGTATCCGAGTTTGATGACCTCATCATGAAAATGGTACATTGATGGCTGCTTTGTTGCATCTTTGCAACTTTCATTATTGCTGTTAATACAACAGCACCTATTTGCTGGTCCGCCTTCAGTCACAAGTTACTCCTTTACAAACTCAGAGCCATAGCAGGTAGTAGGATGTTTTTGCGAGTGTGGGTTTATAGAAAGAGCACAGAAATTGGCAAACGGTTAAGAATAAGTGAGTTTCTTTTCAGTAAAATGTTGAAAAGCAGAATTCAAAAATGGGGAAAATGAATAGTGAGGTGTTCACTGTACTGTATTGCTTTTGTGTTTGACTGTTTTCTCCTTGAACAGTATCAAACGGAGATGTGAGATGATTTCCGATGCGGTTGTAGTCTGTCTTTGTCGGTACATCTGATTAACAGGACCTTGTTGCGTCGTCTGGAGAATATTTCCAAGCGGGGAGGGTTTCGAGCTAAAGAAACAGCTTGGAGGACAAGGGGGTAAAGCCACACTTCTCTGGGGGGAGGAATCATTGACAAATTTGTGGGCCTTCCAGTTTTTCCCCAGGAAACTGAATGACAGTAGTTATTTCCAAGGTCCCTGAACTCATCTTGACTTTCCTATTTCTGGAAAGGTTTTCTACAGCAACCTGTAGCCGCATCCCCGAGGGACCTAATTGGTATTCTTGCAGTCGAGTCGGAGCACCATCTCGGGTTCACCTTAGCCATTAGCAAATCCCGCGGGGCTGTTTGCATTATAATCTCCGATGTAGATTGGGTATTGCCTCGTTGTCCTTCCCTTGAGGTTGAGCCGTCTGCACCGGATGCTGCAGTCATGATGGAGGCGAGCTCAAATGAGCCCCGATCCTCCCGCCCCTTGTTTTTGCAATTTGAGTTTGAGCTGAGGGTTACTGGTCGCTGATTTGTTATGTTAGCTGCATATATGTGCTTCAGATATACAGTAGGGGGATAACACAGAGGTGAGTTGGGTTTGATACCTGGCGTTCAACTTGGATTTACCAGGTTTAATCCACCTCTTATGAACATTGAAACTCAGTTGCAATTATCGAAAACATCACTACAATACTGAATGTACAAAAAAATGCCCTGGAATTCCAAAACACATTAACTCAACAAAAACAATGGCATGAAAAATAAAGATGGAAAAGGGAAGTTTACCTGGGCACATCGCCGTACAAAGCCTGTGACCCCAGATTCTGTCCAGTTTCTGGTCTCGCATTGATCAATTAATTGAACTTAACTCATTCACTGCCAGACGTGCAAAAATGTGTCCACTCCAGTGACAGGGTTTTTGTCATTGTCATTGGAATCCGAGGACTCACGGAATATTAAGTTTTAGGACTATATAAACGTTCAATGCAGCGTAACAAACCTTCGACTGTCTTCTTTAATCAGAAAAAAACCTAAATTATATGGGTCTGGAGTTATATGAGCTTGAAATAAAGGTGGCTGACTAAATACATACATATTGGTTTATATAGCGCTTTAGCAACAGTTGAAGCTGGAACAAAGCACTAACATGGAAATGCTGCCCCCTTGTCAAAGCGAAAAAAAAAAAAATGTGTCAGAGGTCTGGCCAGCGCTTATCGGCACCCAAACAAAAAAAAAAAAAGATCTAATTCGGCAATGCCGCTCTACGTCAAATTTTCAATTCCCGAATAAATTTGTGAATAGCAGTGAATGAGGTGATGGATGTTTTCCGCAAAAAAAAACTCCCAAAATTAATAAAATTCACATTGGCCCAGAGTGTGGATTCTGAATTGATATTGCGACATGCATAGGCTGAAATATGACTGGACAACCATCCATCCACATTCTGAACATATACTGTAGGCCGAGCTCAACACTTCAAAATAAAAATGAAAGAGTCTTAAATAGAGAGCAAAAAAATAAAAGTCCCTGCTGACCAAGACCACCTACCAATTGTGTCACATGCATTCATTTAGATTTTGGTGGAATGGGTTGTGAAGTGGAGGATTACCACACAGAGCGTATTAGATAAAGCACACGAGGTGTTATTGTCTTACACTGTTGCCACAAGCTACTCTGTAATCAAACACTACTTCCGAAGCAATATGCTTTTGACAGTTTCCAAACACCTTTGGAATAGCATCATGTGAAGCTAAACATCAGTGCCACATGACTAAATGAGCTTGTGGACTTGCCATTACCCCCAAATGAAGGTTGAATGTTTTTTTTTTCTATTTCTTCACAGATTCTTCCAATAAACATGGCGTGTTAAGCACATCTTCTTTCTTTGAGAATACATATGATTCCAGTAAGAATAGCAAAAACGTAAGCAGTGAAATGCATTCACAACAATCTCATGGGAACAATCAAGACAATTGTGGCTTGATCGTGCATTGGGGGCCTCTGACTAGGTCTGGGAGGCATAGTTGAATTGACTCAACATTGGGTTTCTGTACAAAGCAGTCGGGGTGGGGTCAGACTGGGGGTTTTGCACGGCCAGTTTTGCAAATATGTGTACTGCGGGGCAGGTTATTATCTTTTATTATGAGTTCCCAGCATTCCGAGCCTTTTATCTGCTTTTACTGCCTTTCCCCCAAGTTGAACTCGGGCCATTATACATATTGACATCATGGCAGCAGGATCTCCATAGGAACATTCACTTTTGTTGCCACACAGTGATGTCAAGCATGCACAATGAACTTTTACATATTATATATGAGACTTGTTAAAATCACAGTAAAGCAAGTTACAATGTATTTTAACCTTGTGGTGTCCAAATGTTCTCTTTTATCTGAACTATAAAACATTTATTGCAAGGATTTTTCTTTTTTAAATCTTCCATAAATCCATCCACACAGTCCGAATCCATTGCTCCTTTGGCTGAGACTCAGGTTTGTGTTGAAGTCCAGTCTTTCTGTGCGCTTTGACAGGACCTTCATTTTATATATTTGTAGTTGATACCTCATCTGTCAAAATAACGCCAGAGCTCCAGGTGGCACATGTATGGCAGCAAGGTTGGACAATCATTTTGATGAGTCAGCACAAAACTGGAAACTTGCGGCTTTACCTTGTGTTTAGTTTTATTTCACGTCAGAGGTTGTAAAATATGAAATATACCATTTCTGGAAGAATGCGGCACAGTGCACGGTTGGTTAGCACGTCCGCCTCACGGTGCAAAGGTGCATGGTTTTATTCTTGCTGTATGGAGTTTGCATGTTCACTTGGTGCTTTCGTGGGTTTTCTCCTGGTCCTCATGTTTTAAAAAAACCTTTGATTGAATGCTCTAAATTGTCCCTACATGTGATTATGGGCACAGATGATTGTTCTTCTATGGGTGCCCTGTGATTGGCTGGCTGGAAACCAGTTCAGGGTGTACTCCCCGGCCCGCTAGTACCTGATGAAAGCGACCCTTTTGAAGATAGGTATGATTTTTAAAAAATGAGTGGATGGATATTCTGGAAGAGGGTCATTTTTAGCGACAAACATTTTGTTGTAATGTTAAGACCTATGCATGTACATGTATATATGTATACAGTGAAGTGTGGGCAGCCCGGTAGTCGAGTGGTTAGCACGCCGACTTCACAGTGCGGAGGTTGTCGGTTTGTGTGCCGCTCTGGCCTCCCTGTGTTGAGTTTGCTGGTTGTTTGTCTTTGTGTGCCTTGCGATTGGCTTGCAACCAATTCAGGGCGTGCCCCGCTTAGTGCTCGAAGACGGCTGAGATAGGCTCCAGCACCCTCCGCGACCCTAATGAGGAATAAGCGGTATGGAAAATGGATGGATGGTACTGTGAAATTTCCTTCATTTAACTGTTTCCACTGCTTTTCCATCCCAGAGTCTAAACAGTCACCATCATAAAACGTTTATGTTCTGGCAAAGACATAACTTTGAACTAAAACTGGACAAAGACTGCTTCATGGCAAGTAACAAAAATGTGACAGAAATGATTGGCAGCTAGTAAATATAGTCATCTACCATTCGACGGTTCAATCAGTGTTTCTTGACAAACAACACAAAATAAATTGACCCACAGAATAGTCTAACCGAATAACCATTCACACTAGTGTTCATACTTAAAGACATTTTAGATTCAGTGAACCTAATGTAGGCCAACCTATTTTGGTAAGGAGGTCATTGTGTTCAGAGAAAACCAATGCAAGCATGGTAAGACGTTATGACCTCACAACCTAATGTGCAAACAACTAGTTCACTGTGCTGCCCAGTAAATCAATTCATATAAGTATAATCGATTGGATTTTGGAAGAAACTTGGCCAGCATCTCTCGGAAGATTTGCAAACAGACTTGGAAGACGAAATCAGTTTTCCGCACTCATTCTTGACAGAACGAACCGTCACTTTAAATCTCGTTCAAGCGAGATCACAAGGTCCATTTGAACGCATAAGAATTATCTTACGCGCTGAGGGGCGTTTGTACACTGGAGCACAGGTGCCTGATGACTCTCCTTGAATGAAAATGAAATTAATGCAAAGCAGGTGAGGACTTCAAAAGGGTGCAGACGTGAGCTGAACGGTCCCCAATGTGTTTGCAATCATCGGCTTGAGACGCAGCAACTGTGGATGGAAGTAATAAGTGGCTATTTGGTGCGAGAATGAGCAAAGCATACGAAAGAGGAAAAGAACAGGTGGTATCAGGGGAAGGTCACACGCCTTTGCGGTGCGGCCATTGCTACCCGTTTCCCTTCATAACTGGCGTCATTAAGACAAGTGATGACTTCATTGTCCCCCCCCCCCCCCCATTGGTAGGCATGTAAGAGGAAATAAGATTTTAGCATATGCTGTCCTTGAATATGCCACTGTTGCTTTGGTCGTCTCAGCTTTTAACGTAACTGTGGTGCTCTAATTTGATTGTGTGAATGTCTGCAGACTGAATTAATCATTTTGCTTTCTTTCGCTCTGTGAGTGAATGTGCACACCATTAGGTTCGGTTACTCTAAAAGCAGCCAAGACAGAAATGTAAAATTGCATTCCTATTACGAAATGGTCTGAGGGGCAAGTCATTGATGCCCCAACTTAGATTGTCTGTGTAAGCTCTCAGTCATACAGGAGTGGTCCATCGATGAATACTGTGTTTCTTCAGCCATCATCTTCTTCACTTTGAAGGTGTTGGACGTTTCGCTTCTCATCCAAGAGGCTTTGTCAGCGAACAAAAATATTTTGCTTGTAGGTCTGATATACAGTAAAGTCTCGTTATATCGATATCGGATATATCGATAGTCCCGGTTATATCGATACTATTTCTATGCACGCACGGGGGAAATTACATGCAAACAGGGTCGGATATATCGATAGTCCCGGTTATATCGATATTTTTTCGGACTCCCTTGAATATCGATATAACGAGACTTTACTGTATATCCCAAATGTACAAAAATGGCGGTGCCAGAACTCTGCTTTGATAGGTATCTGCTCTAAGGTTGGGGGAGCCGAGGACTATTCCCTGATGTTAAACTGATTATTTTTTATCCTGACTGATGATGTCTATGAATGAACCTGATTGCCCCATTCACTCTGGTATTAAAACATTTTAGTTCGCTGACGAAGCCTCTTCAATGAGAGCAAAATGTCCGATACTGTCAAAGAAGTACAGATGATGGCTGAAGAAACCATTTCATCGACCAACTTGGGTTGAGAATTGTTTGTATTCATTTATTTTTAAACCATGAACACATCGCAACCTCATCCCAAAGTACATAAATGTCTCATATTACAACATTTTCTTTTGCTTGCAGATGTTTTGAGTTTGTAAAAAAAAATTATCCAAGTGTGGTCGTGAAGACTCTTCATACCTTCCATTAACAAACTAGGCAAAACTTCAGTTGGCTGTGACAACCAATACAAATTGGTCTGGACATGTATGAAATTCTCGCAGTATGACCATTTGCAAAAAGATTCTGGCATCACAGTACTTCAATTATTGCTTGACACCAGTTACTATTTTTACTTTGTGCCATCTTGGGGAGTCTTTGGTTTTGGGACTGGCACAGAAAAGCACTAATAAGTGTTTTTTTCAGCAAATAGGAATAGCTAGTTTGTATTAAAAACACATGAACAGGTGAATCTGTAAAGAGCAAACCCTGAGTGGGGAGACATTTACTATCTTGTTAAATTACTCTGTGGCAGCTTCAGACAAGTGCCATTAATTTGCAGTCTCAGCGGGGGACAATCAAAATGCTACACCAAAACCAAACGCTAAGCAGAGTTGCATTGAGTTTTATTTTGATGCAAGTAGAAAATGGGAGCAGTTGCAGGAAGGTCAAATAACTCAAATGTCCCCATTGTGGGACGAATAAAGGTTTTCTGATTCTGAGGTCAAATAATTTCAAAAGACAGAATCCTGGGAATGGGAATCAAGTGTAGAACAATAATATTCACACCATTGGTTGCCACTGCTAGAGAAATAAATAAATAAATATGTTTTTGAAAAAAAAAAATGTAAATGGCCTGCAGATTAGCTCCACGGTGGTTAATAACAAATGCCCGGTATTTTAACATTGATAAGACACATGACTTAAATACTTTCTGTGGTACAACCTCCCAGTCTTTGATTTCACATTGTGAGAAGATATTAAAACAAAAGCAAATACTCAACTTTTCTTACATGTGAAAAGATTTGTTTAGCATCATGAATCATTTAACAGTCTATTTTGTTTGGGTGAGAGACAGTATTAAGAGATGAGTGTCTGTAGCCGTGGGGATTGAGTTAATGTGAATGCAGTGTTTCTTAGTCTGGCTGACTAGCACACCCTTTAGTTGTACAAAAGTGTGCATTTTATATCATGTTTTAACATTTGAATTTCACTGTGAGTCAGCACGGAAATAAATCTGATAACCTTATCTTGGGCGACATAGTGATCTACTCGTTGGTGTGTCTGCCTCACAGTGCAGAGTCTAAGGGTTCAATTCTAGCTCTGTCCTTGGGGGCCAAATTCTAAAATGGATGCGGCCCGATTTACATAGATTGCCGAAGTCTACAAAACTGTTTAAAATAAACCAAAATACATTCACTGCAGCATGGCATTTTGCAATTGCAAATGAAAAAACATTATTTGAGTAAAATCAATTTTTTTAATATATCAAAAAATAATTTTGATTCATGTCAACGAATGTATTCATCCATAAAATAAACATATATTTTCAATTTTCTTTAGTCTCTACACGATCAATCCTGTGCTATTTTGATACTTTATTATCGAGAAGACATGGAACAGACTGCACAATATTTCTTACTGGCGTTTAATTAAACACATTTATTTGCTTTGAAGATTTCCAATGTGCCTCAACAGCTCTGAAATCATTCCCATTAGCCACTAAATTCAAATGAAGTTTGCTGCAACGAATTGTCATTACGCTCCGCAGACTTATTCGATTGTTTCTTAAAAATACAAGAATATGTTTGTTTACTGCCTGTTTTTAATGTCTTTTAAACGTTCACTCCTCTTCTCACACTCCATATTGCAACAATCCGCCGTGTTCGATGTAAACACTGCAATGCAATATTTGATTCGCTCTTTCGGCAGTTTCCGGCGGATCACGGAAAAGCCTGAAATATAATATACCACGACTTTGGAACGCACCGAAACAAATGCAAGGTGATTATGGCTAGATAACGGTAAGGCAACACTGCAGATGACAAAAGTTAAAACCTCTGGAGGAAAACGAACAGCTTTCAATTTATGTTTAACTAAATTTGTTTCTTTAGCTATTGTAACAGAAGTGTTTCAAACGTGGCGCAGATCATGTAGCGATATGTGCTAATCGTAATAGACTTGCGCCGGTGCTGGCCCAGTGGAGTGAAAAAGTTGCGCCAGTGGCTATCAAAATGTATAAATGCCGCAAATGTGCGGCCCAGATGCATCCCTGTCAATGTGTGGCCTTCAATTAGCTGACAACCAAAGACAGCTAGGATCGGCTCCAGTACACCCATGACCCTCGTGAGGATAAGCAAATTAGAAAATGGATGAGTGTAAACAAGTGCTAGATAACTGAGTAGCGCGGTAGCTCAGCTGTGTGAAAAAACATTTGAGTGTCTGTCAATTTGTTTGCGCCCCGAGTTGTTAACCATGGAAAAAAGCTCTCTAATGTTAACTGCTTTTGTGCTAGGCAGTTGCAAGTTTTGCTTTAGAAAACCCCTGGTTGCAGCCTCACCTTCCTTATATGCCTCGAATCAGTGTTGCGAAACAAACAAAGCTCATTCTAAAATCATAACCCCCTCCACCCACCAAAAATTAAGCGACTTCAAGGACATTGGGCTTGAACAAGATTCCACCATAGCCTTTTTCAGCTTGCCTACCCTGGGATCTCATTCCATTCTGCGCAGTCACTCCCATTAAAAGCGCTCTTTTCAGTGTACTTCTCAGACACACGACGTGACAAGGCCCACAGCAGCAAAGACGGTGGAGGAAATACACACACACAAAGAAGGGGGGGGGGGGGTGAACTCGGCAAATCTCGCCGGAATGTTCCACTGACAGCATCTCCAGACATTCCCAATATCTCTCACAGCCGTTTTCTTTTGCAGGATAAAAATCCTCTGGGATCAATCTGTAATTAAGCATGCAGAGCGGGTAAGAGGGAAAAAAGCCCCAAGCTGCATCACGCGGAAGAAAAACATCTACAAGTATCATTAATTGCCAAACGAGAAAGAAAAACAAGATGATGACGTGCACACAAACAAGCTGGATATAAATCCCTGTGAAGAAAATGCGGATACTTTAATGAAGCTAACATTATAAGGAATGCGTGCCAGAAGTGGGAAAACTGTCACAATTGAAGCTAATTTCCTGCAAATTTTACAGCGACTCATAGATTTGCTTTAATCAGAAGTGTACATCGACATATCACACAACGTAACCACTATGATAATTAAAAAGTTATTTTTGTTGTCTTACTGAAGAAATCCTATTGACACTTCACGCTATTTCATTCTTTATTGTATTCAATGAGCCTAAAATATAAAATGAAGACAGAAACTAACAACAAAAGTCCATTTGAAAATGAAATCTATCAACATTCCACATATTTGATGCTGATCTGTTTCTGAAATGATAACATTAAATGCAGTTTGGTGAATGTTTTGCTTTTAATAATAGCAAAATGTTTGTATTTCAAAGTGAGTGTCCAGACCGGTGTGGCAGTGTTGTATTTATTTCATGCCCTGCGGCTACAACTTTTTTTTTCCTTTTAAAGCATGCAACAACAGTTAACACCCTCACACGCAAGGATTGCTACTGAAATGATAAACATGTGCCGCTATTAAATCTTGTCATCAACTGGAATCCCAGCGAGGAGTTCCACCAACGTAATTTTATGACAACCATGTTTTTTTAATGGCAATAGGTGGAGAAAAGGCTTGATCATTTAGTAGAGGAAACAAATAAATTAATTAACTATGGCCAGCAGATAACAGCATTTGGGTCTCTTTGGATGATCACCATGCCACAAGAATATCTAATGTATGTACGCACACACACACACGCACACATGCACAAACACACATACACTCACACACACTATATGTATACCACTACTACTAAATACCAATTAAATCATTTGACTGTCACAAACACACACACATACAAAGACACACACATGCTCGCACACATGCACACACGACTATATCCCTCTACTACCAAATACAGTGATACCTTGGTTGACGAACCCCTTAGTTTACGAACCTTTCGGTTTACGAACGTTAAATTTATGAAGATTTAACCATGGCATACAAACTATTTTTCGCGATACACACGGAGCGCCACAATGAGTGATGTGTCGTTCGTTAACGAGCCCGTTCTCCTAACAAGAAAATGGCAGCCAACTTGTTTTTGTCTTCTATTCCCCGCCCCCAGTCTTCGGTTATAGCCACGTGATTGGTCAAGAACGCAGCAGTTGGGGCGGCAGGGTTTACAGAAACTCAGAGACAGAGAGAGAGTGAGGCCGTTCTCCAAACAAGAAAATGGCAGCCAACATGTTTTAGTCCTCTATTCACACACACACAGTTCTATACACAGTTCTATAGTCATACACACACGTGCACACACAAGACTATATATCTCTACTACTAAATACATTTATTTAGTAGTATATTTATACTATATATTTATATGTAAATCAATTGACTGTCAAGTGTGAATGGTTACATTGGTGATTATTTATAAATGCAACCAAATGCACATTTTTGTGTTTGTTTTTTTTTTTTTCTGATGTGAAAAAAGGACCGTTCATACGTTTGAGGCATCTGTAAAGCAAAAAAAATATTTGCGTCAGTCACGGTTGTGCATAAAATGTTTTAACAAGAAGCATAGTTGACGTTTTTTTACTGTGAAGTCGTTGACTTGGGTGAAACCAACCTACATTTCTCTGTCACTTATTAAAAAAACAAAATAAGGAAGAAATATTTTAGTTGTGATGAAAGAATAGTCAAATCTTTCAATTGGTGGTTTATTTGTTTCCGTAGTCATAAAACCGAATGTTTTGGGAACATTCCTCTAAATTGGCCTACATTCAAGATGTCTTTTTTTGAAAATGGTTGCTGTGAGGAGTTAATGTTGGGTAATGGCTTGAATGCAAAACTAAATGGTGCATGACCTTTCAAATTGCTCCTCTAGATGGAGACACCTGTTGCCACAAAATTTCACATCTAACTGTTTCCGACAGAGGTTTCTCAGAACTGCAATACCTTCAGTCACAATTGCGACTGGATACTCCCTTATAGATGTTGGATAAAAGTGTAAAAAGTATTTGACTTTTAATATTTACTTTATAAAAACTTCAGATTGTTTTGATCAACCACATTAAATCTGTTAAAATGTGATATTGAAAACAACTGAATTGTTGTACTGTTAAGAAAAAAGAATGTGCTTTTTCCTTGAGGAAATGCATTAAAAGTGTCACGTTTCCTTGGGATACAAAGGGAATGTTGTCCTTCCTTGGCTATGTGACATCTCTGTGTGTCCAGTGGCTTCCAAGGGAAACACCTTCTCAACTGCTGACTTTGATAACAGAATGCAAGTGGGCGTGGTACAAGGGGGTCATGCCTGTGTGGACTTCAGCATGTTTCCGATCCCATGTGAGAAAGTCGACTAATGACTAGTCTGAACATTTGTGCAAATGAAGGGTCGTAATGCATGCCCCACCAGTTCGACAGGGCTGAACCGTGTCTTGGCACGCAGCCTCAGAGGGTCTTTTTGTGTGCGTGTTCACTTATGTTTGTGATTGGGGCTATTGAGGGGAGAAGGAAAAGCCATAGTGTTTATACGGCTGTGTGTATCAGAACATGGGAGGAGAGAAAAAACACTTCCCATTGAACATAACAATAATGATATTTATTGATTTTACTGTTAGATTTGCAATGTTGTGGTTTTGGAATAACATGTCTCCATGGCACAATTTTCAGTTAACTGTTGCACAAGTTTATTCAGTTATGCTGTGCATCACTGAATTCAAGTGTGCACTAAGGTAAAATCTGTTGAACTCAAGGCCTGGGTGCTGAATCTGGTCCGTCATATCATTTTATGGGGCCTGTGAAAGCAATTACAACATGTCAACCTGAAATGATGCTTCCTAAAATTAAGACACAAATGTCAAATTCTCACACGAAATAAATAACAAAGACATTGCATGCATATTCTTGTTACTGAAGTATTCACGACAGTAACTTACAAAGCTAAATAAACCATTGCTTTGATTTCATGGTTTCAGTTATCCAGCAGACATTTCAACAGCTTCTTACCCCAAGCCATTGACTCTCTAAACAGTGACCCAAGTAGAACTGTATTGTACCTCAATTTTTCTAATAATAATAATAATAATAATAAAACATTTCATTTATAAGCACCTTTCAAAAGTCTCACCGTCTCACTCTTTACAGTCAAAGGATCAGTTTTTCTGTGATGATACTAGTGCAGCGTGTTCTACCGGAGACAAATTCCTTGTGAGTTCTACATACTTGGCATTAATGATGATTCTGATCTGATTCTGATTAGAACAACCCCCCCTCACCAATGGGAAATGGTAACGACAGTGTGGCATGCGACAAAAATGAGTTTGACACTCCTGTAAAAAGGAGAAGAGGTGAAGAAAATATGTACAGTCACTAATAATTGTGTACGGCAACGATTATATTTGGTGCTAAGGTATTTCAACGAGTACGAACCAGAGGTGAATTTTAAACAGAGGTACATATTACCTTTTTCAAAGGACTAGCTCGGTTAAAGGAAAAATATTTCATTTTGATGTTTTAAAATGTGTGACATGTTGATGTCACGCTACCATGGTAAGGGATGTTAAGGCCCATTCTGAGTAAATTATGATTTTTTTTAGAATTTTCCTGCGCATGTATGACTCAAGGGACTCACAGCTTGTTTCCTTTCCCTTAGAAACGTGTTCCAACCATGTGTTCATTGTGTAAGTATACCCGCTCTCTATGACTGAATGCTCACTGTTACCAATTAAAGCCTCACATCTGCTCGGCATTGTTTTGGTAGAAGTTTAAAAGGTAAAGTGACAGTGTCAAAGCAGCCGTTTAAACACCTGTTGCTCATATATGTGTAGCCTATATGTTTGTCTATGTGACCCAATGCGAAGAGTCCAAGACATTGTGAGAAATGAGGTGTATTTTACTGTACATGCCTTTGCAGATGGTAATGTTGATTCTGGAGGCCTCACAGAGGGCTGGCCTACTGCAGGCCAGGAAACATCACTAGCACTAGGGCCATGTGGGACCTCTCCTTAAAAAAAGAGAAGAGGGAAAAAAACCTTTGAGATTTTTTCACAGCTCATTGTAAGCAATCAGGCAAATAGAAACTTGCAGCGGTGCAGCAGGCAGGCAGGAACGTCTGACGTTGGACAGACCACCACGGCTTTCACCTTCCTCTAGCTTGTCGCAAGAAGACCTGCAGATGTGCCTGAGGAGAAGACCTGCATCACTTCAACACCACCGACAGACCAACCCTAGGAACCAGGACACTCATGTTTTTTTGACAGCACTACAGGTGTTTTGAGTCTAAAGTCAGTATGCTGCCTGTTGTTTGTTTAGTATTTGTCTTGGTCGGATCAGGGCAGGCCCAGAGTCAGAGTCGGACCTCCAGGCAGGATGGCTCAACCGTCCCATGGCGGCAGGTGATCCAGTGGGAGAACAATGGTCGCAGGTTCAGTCTTCTAAACAGCGGGTCAGAATACGTTCCTGCCGGGAGCGGCATGCAGGACCAAGATCACAGAATAGTGGTTGCTGACACCCGCCCTCAGTCGTCCCGTAGATCTCAAGGTGGTAACGTTCGCAGACAAGCGCCTTCACGAGGATCCTCTGAGACTATCCGCGGACAAGCCAGGCATCCTTTTGGTTTTGGGCAAGTGCCTGATAACTGGAGGCAAACATCTGGGTCCACAGGTGGGGTACCTTTCCAGGGGTCCTCCAGCACCAGGGTCAGACAAGCCACAGGCTCATCATCTTCCTATTCTTCATCACCTTATAGCATTCCGTCCTACCCTCAGTATCCCGCTCCTCAGCAACCTTTCTACCAACCTGTGCCGTATGAGCCCAGTTACGCGGAGGGGCCATACAGGAACTACGAGCCGCCCTTTCAGTCACTTCCCGGAGGGGGTTACGTTGGTGGATCGTACGCCGGTGGACAGGGGTATACTGGAGGAGTGTACAGTGTGGGCCCGGCACTGCCTGGATCACAGCCTGATTTCACAGATGACGGTTACCAATTCTACCAGTCATACAGTTATGGGACCAATCCTGCGCCACCCCCACAGGCCACCCAGCCCATCCAGCCACCATTTTCAGATGGCCTGGATCGCAGGTACACCCACAGTCTATACAACGAGGACTCTGCTGCCTCAATCCCTGATGGCAGAGTGGACCAGCCAGGACAGGCCGGCGAAGCACCGGTACGGAGTCCTCAGTATGAACAGTTCCCACCATTCGCAAGACCGCAGCCTCCCTTCCTACAGCCTGTCCCACCCGGAAGAACCTCGCCAAACTCTGCCATTGAGCAACCCAATGTTGGAAGCATATACCAACAAGAGCAAAGAGGTAATTTCCCCTCCAGTTTTTTGAGTATGAAATAGTTTTTTTTTATGACAAATAAAAACATTCAGTTCTAGAAGTTGGCTCTCCGCAGAGGGTCGAGACATGAAGAAGACTCTGAAGTTCTTTAAATCTGTCAGAGTCTGACAGACTAATACTTCACTTGGAGCCACTGCTGGGATTTTTGCCTTTCTAATCGCAATTCCTTATAGGAATTTGAATGATGCAAATATTGAGCGCTCGCTCCCGTCGCCTTCTTAAATATGCAATCATCATTTTCAAGCATGTTTATCAGATGTCTTAAGCAATCTTCGTAAGAGTTATTTCACTTTTTTATGGGTGGAGTGTAAATTCTTCTTCTGCTGCTTGTGCCATTTTTTCCCATTTAAAAAAAGCCCAGCACACAAGAAACATTGTTTGCATGTGAGGGGGTGCTCTGTGTGCTTCACGTGCAGTTTGGTAATGCGATGGTGACCTCATTGCTTGTGATGAGAGGTGGGGCTCACTCCTGCGCTTTGGGACAAGAGAGAGTAAACAAGGTTCGAGAGGAGTGGGTTGGGACCAAAAGATGTGGTTTATACAGAAAATGACCACTCCCCATTAGGAAGAATGATATGGAAAGTCCCTACAAGAGCTTTCAGAGCTAAAAGAGGCCTAATGTGTAGTACAAACAGTACTACTTACAACATAAGATAAACCTGGTTTTTTCTCCCGACCGTTGTGTGGCGTGAGATTACTCATATGTCTAACACATTGGGCCGTTACGTTGCATTTCTCTCAATCCATCGTAAATGCTTCATTCATTCAGCACCCAACAGTCCCACAGCGCAAAATGACATCCTGCATACAGGTGTGTTAGCAAGGTCAGTCATCACTCTGGCCCAGATTGTTAGGTTAGGCGAGCAACAGAAGAGTTAGACTTCTAATTGCTGCTTCACAGAAACAATGAAGCAGTTATAGTGCCGGGGACCGTTGAACACTGTTTTTTTTTGTTAGTCTTTGCTGCAAAAAGGTGGACCCAGGTGCAGGGAAGCAAGAGCAATGAGTAGTTGTAATCCCAAAATAGGTGTGCACTCATAGAGACTAAAAGCATATCTTTTCACTCTTGGAGGCAGCAATTCCTTAGCAATTGGACAAATTACACTGGTCAGAGACGATAAGATTGTACAGATAAGGATACTCTGTTATGAATCTCTCTGCAGCCTTGATCAAATTTTGGCCTTTTGGCAAGTTCCTTGTTTCTATCAAAATGTTTTATCCTGTGCACCTTGCTGAATTGTTTTGCTTTGAAGAACAAACAAACAAACAAAAAACAAACACATCAACAACAATAGTTGCATTTAATGTGTTATTCATCTCATACAGTTGAATTTGATGAGTGAATGACTATAACGGTGTGATATTTTGGCATTTTCTCCCACCTTATTGCAAATCACTACAGTAAAGTCTCGTTATATCGATATCGGATATATCGATAGTCCCGGTTATATCGATATTTTTTCGGACTCCCTTGAATATCGATATAACGAGACTTTACGGAGAAAATTACATGCAAACAGGGTCGGATATATCGATAGTCCCGGTTATATCGATATTTTTTCGGACTCCCTTGAATATCGATATAACGAGACTTTACTGTATTTTCATTTTAGGCTCAAATTTATTATCAAAGTTGGCAATGTGATCGTGTGTTTAAGAACAAGTACACACTTTGCAATTCACCATGATTCAGACTGATTCCTTCTTGCTCAAATACCCAAAGATGCTGACCATCATGACAAAGAAAAAGGAGTCAATAATTGGCACTGATTAGTTCATTCCGGCTACTGAAAACATTCTCTTTAGTTATTTGACTCATGAGTACATGATAGTACAAAGGACAACTACTAATGATACACGATACTCTAAATAAGGACCACCCTGCACCGAGCATTGCAGCTAATCCCGACTGAAATGTCATGTAGTATGCAGCCTCCTGTCACTCCTTTTTGGGAGTGGCCGATCTTTGCCCACTGCGATTCAAAATCTGACTCACCAGTGAAAAAAATTAGGTAGCATCACAAATGAGGTCTGAGTTCACATCGGTGATACTGGAGGCCACCTGTTTCGGTGGGTTTGGTCATGTAATGTTTGCAAGCCGAGCCCATATGGACGGTGATGTCATTTTAAATTGACTGACGACAGAAAGTATGAAGGCAGAAGGGTAAGTTTACATCATGCTCTGTACAGATGTCGGGTTCTACAATGGTAACCACACTTATAACTCAGAACATTTGTATCTTATATTTCCCCTTTGACATGAATGAAAATGTGACCCAAGCACACCAAATCACCCATGTTTGTGATGTGGCATTCTACTGAATGTTAATGTTTGTGCAATTCAGTGAGCATTTAGCAACTTTTTTGGAAGAATTTGTCACCAGTCTGCTGCTTGTTGTGAAGTTCACAGCACAAAGCATGCCTGTGTGTAGTTTGTATGTTCTACCCTTGCTTGCATGACTTTGTCGCATTCCAAAAACATGCATGTTAGGCTCATTGAAAAATGTGTTTAGAGGTGTGAATGTGAGACTGAATGGTTGTTTGTCTCCATATGTCTTGTGTGAGTGGAATGTTGTGAATAATTGGTATGCAGCGAATAGATTGATGGGCTCATGGAAAAAGCTAACATGCTAAAAATTGCAACCTGACTATCAAAAAAGAACACAGGTGGATTGATCAATGGTTTACATCATGGCTATTAGTTGGGTGATACTTCAAATGAGAAACTAAAAAACTTGAAAACGCCTAGGAGTGAAGTGCTACTTGAAATGGAAATGTATTTCAAGAAATAAGTTAGGATACAATGTATAAAAAAATGGATGGGTAGATGGCAGACCATTGACAAAGTACAATGATGGCTCAATGAGGAGTTTGCAACATGCCTGGTTGTAAAGTTTGAAGACAAATGCAAAATGACAAAATGCTGACATGGAAACAGTGTGCTACCTACAAAGTCATTCATCCCTTATCCAAAACACTTTTCCACACAAAGAGTGCTGGTGTGCAGGAGCCGATCCCAGATGGTGATGCTCACCCTGAAATATTTGGCAGCCAATTGCAGGACCCAAAGAAACAAACAACCATTCACGATCACGCATAGTGAGAATTAAGAGTCCCCAATTAAGATATGTGACAAATGTACCTGGACCAAATTCACCCAGTCACAGGGAGAACATCCATCGTTTTCTGAACCGCTTTATCCTCACAAGGGTCACAGCAAGGAGAACATGCAAACTACATATAGAAAGGCCAGAGCCCGGAATCAAACCATATAAATCTGTACTGTGAGGCAGATGTGCTAACCAGTCGCCCCCCCTGGTAATTCAGTCACCCTTATTTTATTTCATTTCCCTTCCAAGGTCATACAGTGCATCGTGGAAGCTCTGCTAAAACGACAAATCACTTGTTCGTCTTTAATTTGACCTCAATAAATGTGAAATACTATGATGTGTCGTTTCTCTGCGGCTCATCATCTTTAGCTTGAACTAATCTTAAAGTATGTAGTTTTTACAACTTCTTGTGTTTAAAAAATGCCTGGTGTGGTCTCCAAAGTGTGTCCCACTTACAGTGTAATATGTGGCATTGTCACATGCTGTTGAGAGCTGATCAGCTTAGGTCCCTCCAACTACTTCATCCCAATAAAGAGACCCAGTTTCTCATTTTGAAAGATTAGCAGGGGCAGAGAACAGTCTTCTCCTGGGTGGAACAAAGTGAATGAGATTGAAAAAGCAGAAATTGTGGCAGTCACTCAAAGTACTTACAATATCAACATGGTATTTCCCAGCAAGTGTGCCCTGTCATACTACATCAGCCTCACGGGAAAGCGAACACGCCAAAGCCCTAGTTTATATTCACTTGCATTCTAAATACTCAGCAAAAACATGTCAAAACCTCCATGGTGTAAATACACCACTGTTTTTGAGAAGTGTTGAAAAAAAATGAGGTAACACATCTGAAATTGCACTGAATTCAATCATCATTAAGGAAGTACAATGCGAACAGATGGTATGATGTAATATATAGTAAGGTACCTTCATAAGTACATTGTATAAAGAAAGATCGACAGGATTTAGTGTAGTAGCGGGGTACTATTAGCAACGATAATGGAAAACGTGCTAACATTTTCGTATGCTAGCATATAGATAGTTTTCGATCAATGTCTTGTACTTCGACGTTGAAAGTTGCCGCATTATTTTATTTTGTGTTTAGTGTTTGAAAATAGAACCTTCCTTGCAATGTGCAAGCATAACAACTCTTATGTTAGCTTTAGCATAACAACTGTTATGTTAGCATTTAGGGTTTACAGCAACGCTCCTTTGCAGCCACACGGCACTTATCTCGTGAATATGTATTTGAACTTTTTTTATTGAAACAGTCAATACGATGAGCAACTAAAGCTATGTGCTTTAAAAAAGAGACATTGAAATTTCAGGCATTTGATGAAAAATACCATTCGTACCAAGAAACAGATTTACCTATATCTATACCAATAAATCACAGAACGCATAAACAACAGCATGGGAGTACACAATCAATACTGATCAACATAAAATCACATCTTACTCACCAGAGATGCGAATTCAGAGGTAGGAGACTACTTTTATGTGAATCTGCCTGTCTGTGTAAGCTGTCCCACTGGCACATAGTGATCTGAGAGCACCCTCTCCCTCGAAAAAAAAAAACAACATAACCTCATAAAGTTCTGTTTTTCTTGAGAAGCGTGTTAAATCACAGAGTAACCATGATGAATGTCAGTCTTAGTCTACTTGTATAAGATATTGCAGGGGAGAGTTGCTCTCCTTTGTAGTTTGGGTTAGACAAACAAATCACATTTTTGCTTTTGTAACATTCACACACACTTGTCAGTGGCCCACTTTAAACCAAAACAAAAATAATGTTTTTTCTCTCTCGACATGTTCTTCTCCCGCACCCCTTGAGTAAAGGCTGAAGCTGAATGGCAATAAGCCTTCCGGTAAACCAGCTTACTTGTTTCCAAGGAGAGCTCGATCCCCCAGAAGATAGAATACATCAACCTACACAAACTTCATTAAAAGTTAACCTCAAGTGGTAAATTCATAATAAAACAAGTATCAGGGAAGATCACATCACATTAGCTGAGGCAGCATAACAGCATCTGCATAAGCCACCGTACTGACATTCATATGAGGATATTCATCATAAATTGCATTTAGTTAGAGGCTTACTGTGCGTTATGTTCTCTTTTGGGACAATTTTACCAAGACGCATGCACATACACTGTGCGACCCTTTGGCTCAGTCACCCCAAATTCACCCCTGTGGTCTGGAAATGCCTATGGAGCATCTCATTAGAAAAAGCGTGATAATCATCTGGAATGGACGATAATTAGCTGCCAAAGGCTCTGTGCATCGCGACCCGGTCTTGAACTGACAACCCCATCGCTGTTGCTCCTCATATCGTCCATCAGTACTTCTATAAATGCCACGGAATAAAAAATTGATGACAAATATATGATGGGACCAGAAAGGACCGTATTGTAGAAAGATTGGAAAAGATGGACCATGCCAGATAGCTTGTCACAGTAGACACTGATTTCTTCAGTGGAATCTCAAAGTTTAGACACAATCTATTATAAAATGCTTGATTAGCAATTTCAGCGGATTTAAAAATAATTTGCCCCTCAAAAGTAATGACATTTGAATTCATTTGTTCCAGAGGTAAAACTGTTATCAGTAAAATCTATATTCATTACATATCTGTAAATCAACTACACTTTAATTTCTGCTATAAATGAATAAAGTCATGACGTCACGTGGGGCCCATTACAATCATTTTTAACATTTTTATGTTTCTCTTTACACCATGTTCTGCAATATGATATCCTTGATTGTTTGCTTCCTTAATATTGACCAATCCTTAGAATTGATATATCGTTTTTTTGTATTCATTAGGGTTACCTGACCTAGTTCCCGATGCCAACTACGTCCAGGCTTCGACATACATTCAAAGGGCTCGTATGTATTCCCTGCGCTGCGCCGCTGAAGAAAAATGCCTTTCAAGGTAAAACTGAATGAATTTTCATTTTCCTGCTTGTCTTCGTGCAGATTTTATTTAAAACAAGCTACTCTCTCTTGCCCTGTTGTTAATGTAAGTTCACCCTTCACATTTGCCATGTTGGTGCTTACTCGGATTTTCAGAGTCTCAGAAAGGACTAGTTGTTAATTCGTCATTTAAGATGATATATATTTTTTTTACATTTATTTATTTGCTAGATCCTAAGACTGACCGGTTTAAATAATGTTCCGGTATGATTCTACTGAGAAAAAAATGATTGTTCAGGCTCACATGCTGACATTTACTTTTAATACACAGCTGACCTTTAATAAGACAGCAAAGGCTAAACAAATTGTAAATGATCATAATCTTGATTGGCCTACTTTGCGCTGATATTTTGAACTTTTTACACAAAATCAAAACCGCATCTTAGAACAGATCAGCGACTTGGTCCGATGGAGACTAAATTGGGTGGACCATCTTAAGATCTATGAATGAAACTGAACTGGCAGTTGCCAATTTGGTTTCAAAACCTCCATTTAAAATTGTATTGTTTTAGGTTAAAAGTTTGAGTTTAAAGAGGAAATGTGTAAAAGTAAGCTTTTTATCTGTCTCACCAAAAATATAAGCAAACAAAATCTAAGTGTGCAGATGTTTGACCATAACACAATTTTTATAATGGTATAATATAGTGGAGGGAATAGATACATTTTTGCCTTTCGCCAATCAACTCCAAATTTGGCAGACATTTCTGTCAACACAGAACTAAAGCTAAAAAATCTCATTGCAGGAATTTAAGTGTCTTACAAAATGCATGGATGGAATGGCTCGGATCTTGCGCGATTGAGATGGTGCTTTGTCTTATTTCACACCAAAGTAAATCCCGTTACAAGAGTGTATATCATCGCACTGGCCGACCTCTCAACACTCGACCATTCCGGTGAACCTTTTCAAGTCTGGCTATGAGAAACAAACAATCAATTTTTGTTCTCCATTTTTGCTTTATCTTTTCATCCATCAGCTCCGCGTACGCACCAGAGACTACCGACTATGATGTCCGAGTACTGCTGAGATTCCCACAAAGGGTGAAGAACAGGGGCACCGCTGACTTCATGCCGAACAGGCCACACCATACCTGGGAGTGGCATAGTTGTCACCAGTAAGCACTTCTTTGTCTTCTGAATTATTATATGGTTGTCTTCTGTGCAACTGGCAGTTTTTAGAGGACAGCAATAACAAACAAAGAAAAATCATGTGGAACCTCACATGAAATCATCTGGGATCTTGTACTGCGCAAAGGCTTGTAATATAGCCACAACTCTGTACTGTATTGGAAAGAAGCGGGAAACATAAAAATATAAAAACAGCGCTATCTGGTGGAAATTCTATATAAAGCAAAACAGTGATACCTCAGCTTACGAACTTGGTTCCCAGAGAATGTGTGTAAAGCAGAAAGTTTGTATGCCAAACATTTATTCAACATAAGAAACCATTAAAAATGAGAGTAAATCGTTCCTGGGTCCCCATAAAACACAATTTTCTACTAAATAAGCCTAAAAACTACACAAAACATACCTTATTATATATATAATAAATGCTAGCTGCTTTTCGTTAATCCAAATCAACAGAAGTTTTTCTACCAATTGCCCGAGACCGTTGCTTAGCCACACGTAGCAATGGTCGACTTAGCAGACTGGTACTTGGACGCTAAGTCACACAAACGAACACCTCGTTCGTGTTTCTCAATGATCTCATTCTTCTGCTCGACCGTATTTTTTTTTTGGTGTCCTCTTCAGCTTAACACTAGCCTGTGGTGGGGTCTTTTTCGGTCCCATAATAGCAGAAGTACTCCACCCGATAACAAACCACATCTGAAAGGGGTTGTGGAAAACTAGTCTGCCAGCCATCATGGTGCTGTTGGACCATGTGGTTTGGTGTTCATCCGCCGAACACTAGTACGCCAGCCACAGCGGGACTGTGTGGTTTGGGTCATCCGCCGAAAACTACTTGGTATGCCAAGTTATATTCTCGCAAATTTAATGTTCGTAAGGCGAAAAGTTCATGAGCTAAAGCGTTTGTAAGCTGAGGTATCACTGTACTTAAAAGTTAGTTTTGACGGCTCATATCTCGTAAATTGGGTCATTTGTATCTCAAGACACCCTTTAGAAACACTACTTTGGTCATCACCCCCTCAAAACCTACAAAATTGGTGCCCTATGGCCGTAGTTACCTACGTCAACTTAGAGATGACACCCAGTTCTATCTCGCCACCTTCTTCCCTTTCACTCTGCCTCTCTGAAATTAAATCCTGGTTTACCCATAACTTCCTCAAATTTAACAGCGAAAAAACCTGAAATTCTCCTCGTTGGTACCAAATCCACCTTGAGCAAAGCTAACAGTTTCTCTCTCACTATTGACAATTCGACTGTTTCTCCCTCCCATCAGGTGAAAAGCCTAGGTGTCATTCTTGACAGCACACTATCTTTCCACTCCCATATAAATAACTTAACCCGGTCTGCGTACTTCCACCTACGCAATATCAATCCTCTTCGCCCGTCTCTCACTCCTCACTCTCCTCGTTCATAGTCTTGTCACCTCCCAGATTGACTATTGCAATTCACTTCTTTGGTGTCCCTCAGAAACTTCTCCACAAACTTCAATTCATCCAGAATTCTTCAGCCCGGATCATCACCAGAACCTCATCCTTTCACCACATCACCCTCGTCCTCCAATAGCTCCACTGGCTCCCGGTCAAATATAGAATCAACTTTAAAATTCTTCTTTATACATTTAAAGCTATGCATAACCTTGCCCCCCCAGCCCCCATACCTATCTGACCTTCTTCAAATTTCTATTCTCTCTCGTTCCCTCAGATCCTGTTCCTCCCTCCACCTCTGTGTGCCCCCCCCCCCCCACCCATCTCAGCATGATGGGTGACAGAGCCTTCAGCTGCTCTGCCCCCAAACTTTGGAACTCACTTCCTTCCAACATTCGTAACATCGATTCTCTTCCCACCTTCAAGTCCCATCTCAAAACCCACCTATTTAAAATTGAATTTTCTGTGTAGCTCTCTCTCTCTTGTTTCTATTTATAATTGTATTTTATTTATTGCGTTCTATGTGTGATTGTATTTTATTTATTATAGTACCGATGCTTGTCTGTGACTGTAAAGTGTCCTTGAGAGATTTGAAAGGCGCTTAGAATGTATTATTATTATTATTATTATTATTATTATTATTATTATTATTATTATTATTATTATTATTATTATTATTATTATCATTATTACCCCAAGCCGCCAAACAGACTTGCAGCAGCTTGATCAACCAGCAGCCCAAAGCTCATCAGGCAGCGCACCGACGTTATTTTTGTTTTTTGGGGTGAGATAAAGCATCTTAAAGGATCTTAAAGATCCATCTTAAAGATCAGAGCATTGTCATCAAATGTTGAGTATAGTTTAGCTTTTTTGAATGTTGCTGTGCCGACGACCATTTTGTGTTTGGGAGTCTTTTACTGAGCGAGTTGCTTGTTCTGTAGCCACAAAGGGACATAAGTCTTCTTGTGCCGGTCCAAAGCCCGGATAAATACAGAGGGTTGCGTAAGGAAGGGCATCCGACGTAAAAGCTTGGCCAAAACAAACATGCGGATCAAACCTCTGAGGATGGAGGACACTGATTTGCTGTGGCGACCCCTTGAAGGGAAAGGCCGAAAAGAAAACATTATTATTATTATTATTATTATTATTATTATTATTATTATTATTATTATTATTATTATCAAAAGAATTCTTCATTTGAAAAGACGTCGAGGTGAGTCCCTGACAAATCCCCAGCGAGAACACAAAGGCAGATTCCTGCCCGCCATGTACTATGAAGACATATTCCTGGCGTCCCTTGCTCCCTCCATGGAAATGTTTGACTTGGCTCGTCGAGGCCCACAGTGCAACAAATTGAATGTCACTCAGGAATTCCATGTGAATCCGGTCGGGAGGGGAGTGTTATTGCTTTCATTTTGATGACGGTATATCCCACAACGATAAATTTGCCAAGACTGCCCATATGAAGAATGCAAGCAGCCATTAGGAGATTGGCAGTGTTGTTGTGTTTTCTTTTTTTTTTTTTTAATATTTGTCAGTCAACGTTGACACATGGTGGCGGCAGCTCCCAGGAGGCAGCAAGCCGGGGCAATCATTTCACTGACTGAGTTGACAAATCAATCTTTTGGGGAGATTTTTTTGTTTTTTGTTTTTTTTCTTCTGTCAATTTGTGACACCCGATAACATAGCTGCTGGAGTGCCACAGCGGGAATATGGGTTACTGGGGTACGGTGTTTGCTTTTAAAAGGAATATCTTTCACAATCTCGTACTATAAACTCTGCCGGCCTACATTTCTTTACAGTTGACACTTATTTTGTTATGCTTAGAATATCTTGTTTTCTATCCTTTCACCCCCACCCCTACCCCATCCCTTTTCAATTGCTGCTGTGGACTGCAAATTTCCCCATTGTGGGACGAATAAAGGTATTCTGATTCTGATTCTGATTCTGATTTCTATTCAATCAGATCACCAGATTGTCACGCAGCTGGCTCAACGTGGCATTACTGAGCGCATGCGATTTCTTTTTTATTATTATTATTATTATTATTTTTTTTTTTTTTTTATGAGTTAAATAAGTGTTATACAATTAATCGATGCAGGAATCCATTGTAAATATATTCACTATTGACAGGCCTGACATTGATTGACCAAAACAACACAAGAAAAAACATTTTAAAACCATGTCTTAAAATTCATTTCATGACAACACTGGTTGAGAATCCAGAAAATAACATTTCTGTTCTTACTAGGTCAATCTCTATCCCTGATTTGTTGTACCTTATAATATGATAGGACCAGCAAGGAAACAGATTTCATTTTTCGCGTACACATTGGCCAACACAGCATCTATTAGCTAGCTAGCTAGCTAACGTGATCTATTTGAGTTATTCCTGATTGCACGGGGTCACCGTTGCCGGCTACCTAGCTAGCTATCTATGTCCTATACGTTTGCTATCTATTAGCTGCCTAACTAGGTAGCTAGCTATCTATTAGGTTTCTATTAGCTAGTTAGCTAACTTGATTTATTTGAGTTATTCCCGGTTTAACGGGGTCACCGTCGCTGGCTACCTAGCTCAATATCTATTTCCTATCTATTTGCTATCTATTAGTTGTCTAACTAGCTATCTGTCTATCTATCTATCTATCTATCTATCTATCTATCTATCTATCTATCTATCTATCTATCTATCTATCTATCTATCTATCTATCTATCTATCTATCTATTAGTTGTCTATTAGCTAGCTAGCGAACTTAATCTATTTGAGTTATTCCCGATTGAACGGGGTCACCGTTGCTGGCTACCTAGCTAGCTATCTATTTGCTATATATTTGCTATCTATTAGCTGTCTAACTAGCTATATAGCTAGCTATCTATTACTTTTCTATTAGCTAGCTATCTAACTTGTTCTATTTGAGTTATTCCTGGTTGAACGGGGTCACCGTTGCTGGCTACCTAGCTAGCTATCTATTTGCTATCAATTAGCTGTCTAACTAGCTAGATAGCTATTAGTTATTGCCTAGCTAGCTAGCTAGCTAACTTGATCTATTTGAGTTATTCCCGGTTGATTGAACGCTGGCGCACGTGGCTGCCGCTGCTCACCCACAGAAAAACTGATCCTGTGACTGTAAAGTGACCTTGAAAGTTTTGAAAGGCGCTTGTAAATGAAATGTATTATTATTACACCGTCTTACAAATGTATTGAAACAGCGAAGCCATTTTTTATACTCACTGTTGACATTTGGATTAGACATCAAAACTCCAATATGAGAATAGCGGTTAATATTGTACACTCTGCGTCTGACACACAATTTGGATTTTTTTTTTGTTGGCAAAAGTACTGGAACAGATAAAAATGAACGAGACATCACTTTTCAGAGTTTAACTGGACCACGTGTGACTTGTGATTTCATATTTTATGTCATTGAGCATGTCATAAGTCTTCTGTTGCCTTTTCATTTTCACAGCAGCCTCTTTCAGTTATTTGTTTTCAGTATTCACTTAATTTAGTCCCTGTTTTGCTCCCAAAAATAAATAAATAAATACAGTCTCTATGGTGTTCAACTCTGGAGATTGGCTTGGCTAGCCTCAAAGCATCAATTTCTTGCCCCTGATGAACACTTGGCGGCTAATCTTTCTTTAAATTGGCCGACAAAATGTTTCTGTAGACGTCTGGGTTCATTTTTGCAGCTGCCTTGATGTGTTACATCATCAATGAAGATTACTGAGCGCATTCCTGGAAGGAGCCAAGCAAGCCGCTAAATTCCAAAGATTAGCTTGTATGTTGGGGATCATGAACAGAGGGCCTTTAGCCACCTCTCCTTCCATCCCTATATTTGCTTTGGTGTATCTTCGTCTTATTAGTCCATAACACCTTCTCAAGGAACTTTGAAAGTTTGTTTCTGCATGTTTTGGTAAATTCCAGTCTGGCCTTCATTTTGCTTCCGAGTTTACATCCTGAGGTGTCGTATGTGTGCTTAGTGCCTTCTGTTGTTCCTACTTTTAACGTTTTGTCCTCATATTGTTTCTTTGCTCAGCTTTACAGTTGTTTTTCATCATTGTACTATGTTTTGTTTTGTTTTGTTTTGTTTTGTTTTGTTTTGTTTTGTTTTGTTTTGTTTTGTTTTGTAATAATAATAATAATAATAATAATAATAATAATAATAATAATATAATATAATAATATTATTATTATTATTATTATTATTATTATTATTATTGTTATTATAAAATGTTCACTCGACTGGCTCCGACTTTCTGTGAAAGTTGTCATTGGCATATACTAACAAACGACCCCATACAAAATGTTGTTGCAACATGCAATATAATCATAAAAATAATCAAGCCATTGCTTGCACAAGCTCAATTTGTGTGACTTCAACAGTCTTTAGCGCTTACCTCACTATAATTATGGCAATTGGAAATAAACTTCAATTTTACCATGCGTCATGTTTATTGACATCTCATTATGTTTCTTGTATGGAAGTTTAATGGGAGTGTTTAGTTCAATCACACAAATGTCAATTGGGAAGGCGCTTTGTGCATTGATACATTATGAAGGCCTCTGAAGTGTCACGATGAGAAACTTTCACTCGGGATTATTAAGAGAAACTAATTACGTATACTGAATCCATCACATTGAATTAGTAGTTAGTACATCAGCCTCACAGTTCAGAGGTTCTGAGTTCAACTGTCGGCTTTCTCTACGGAGTTTGTACGCTCCTCGCTGTGAGATTGTGGGTTGCCTCCGCATATGAAGTCTTCCTAATGCATCCCCCCCAAAATGACTGTTCGTGAAGACTTCAATTCGTCCATAGTTGTGAGTGTGAATGGTTTCAATGCGTTAAACATCCATTACATGGTGTTCTCCGCCCTCGCCGCAAACTAAGCTGGGATAGGCCCCAGCTCAGGAGCTACTCAAACGGCAACAAGCGCGCCTAAAAATAGATAATCTTGAAAAATGCAAACCCAAGTTGAATGGTGTATTACACGTACACGATGACTGGGAGTGCAAGAATCCAAATTTTGTTCAGTTCAGAGAGTCCGTCGTCGCAACATGCTCTGCTGATCTGACTCTTTTGATCAGCCCAAGCTGTGCAAATATGCGTATAATAAAAGTCTTGTGTCGCTTTGACATGCTTATTTTCTTTTACGAAGGACGTAACATGTTGGTTTGTCTTTAATTAAGTTACCTTGGCTTTGAAAGTTCCTGTTAACGTGTGCACGACACGGCACGGCATGATACATGCAAAGACTAACACATGAGTTCACAATATTTGCATAAACATAACAGAGTTGCACTTGAAACAAGCCTAACTTGAGCTCACATGACTGTTTGCCTCCTTCCTCAGCAACTGCTGTTGTTTTTTGTGCCTTATTCACGCTGCAGGCACTATCATAGCATGGATGAGTTCAGCCACTATGACCTGTTGGAGGTCGCCACAGGTCGCAAAGTGGCAGAAGGACACAAGGCCAGTTTCTGTCTAGAGGACACCACGTGTGACTTTGGACACCTGAAACGTTATGCGTGTACCTCACACACTCAGGTAACGCAACAGTTCTGCAAACCCTAAATAAGTAACTCGTTCACTGCCAGACGTTCAAAAATTTGTCTACTCCAGTGCCAGGGTTTTTGTCATTTTCACTCGAATTCCAGGACCCACAGAATGTTGAGTTTTAGGACTACATAAACATCCAATGCAACGTAAAAAAACAAACAAACCTTAGACTATCTTCTTTCATCAGAAAAAAAGAGTTAATTCGTAAGTTATATGAGTCTGGAGTTATCTGAGCTTGAAATGGGGACAGATGTACAAAAGGCAAATGCTGCCCCCTCGTGGGAGGGAAGAACATTGCCAGAGGTATGACCAGTGCTTTATCGGCACCCCCTCGCAAGAAAAAAAACAAAACCCGAACAAATTCGGGAATGGCGCTCCATATCATGCTTTTCAATTCCCAATTAGATTTGGGAATGGTAGTGAATGAGTTAATATGACACTTTCTACTTTTTCATCTTTTTCCCATTACATCGTTTCTCATTCCTACAATACAAAATGTAATATTTTTTTTCAATAATGATTCTAGGAGAATCAAACTTTAATTTAACGAGAAAAAATGGAGGTATCATTATTCGATTATCAAATGAATGACTTTGATGTTTTGGTTTGCTCAGGGTCTGAGCCCAGGTTGCTATGATACTTACAATGCTGATATTGACTGTCAATGGATCGACATCACTGACATCCAGCCTGGAAACTACATACTGAAGGTAAGAACCGAATGGGACTCTGACAATTTTTTTTGTCTTTTTAATTCAATTCTTATAATTTAAGTGAATAAAGGTTTTCTGATTCTGATTCTGATTTCTGTTTTTGATTTTAGCTCAAGGTCAACCCCAAATTCCTGGTAATGGAATCTGATTTTACTAACAACGTTGTCAGGTGTAACATCCACTACACGGGACGCTTTGTTACGACAACCAAATGCCAGCTTGCGCAGTAAGTAAAATAAATACAATATATATATATATATATATATTTCCTTTCATATTCATTTCATACCTTTGCTGCAGTAAAATGTAAATATATCCACTGCAAGTGTAATAAAGGTAAATCCAATCCAATAAATAAACAGATATATAAATAAACACAAACACAAACAAACAAATAAATAACTGGATCAATAAATAAACACATTTCCTCCCACATTCCAAAAACATGTGTGGTAGCTAGGTACATAGATACTTCATGATTTTGAAAAACCTGAATAGGACCCCTGCATTACTCCTTTTCTAACCCGAATATTTGGTTATCTAAACGGTGATCATTTACTTACCTCCAAATGAGGGACAGGGCCTTTATTTGTACAATAACATTAATGATGTTACCAGTAAATTAGAGTTCATGTTAAGTGAATTTTGAGTTTATGTGCATCGCTTTGTGTTCGACAGAAAATCACTTTTCAGCAGCCCTCCAAAACGGCCTTTTTTGTTCAGTGATTAATATCTCATCTTCAAATTGAGTAAGCCATTTTCAACACTTTAAAATGTTCCAGTATTTTTAAATAATATCACCCACCAGTGTGGATTTATTCATTATAAGAGTTTTTTTTTTCATTATAAGATCAAATCTAATTCCACATGCAGAATATGTAAATTTTCACCAGGATGAAGACAACTGCACTATTATTTGTGATACGTCTGGCCTCACAATCAGAATATTTAAATCTCCGCAGCTTGTGCGGGTGTACCTAATGTTTTGTCCTGCGAGCCAAGACTGTAAATTAGGTTTCACATCATGTCGACCTTCCACTGAAGCACAGTATAGAAATGGCACTTTTTATTATGGCAGCTCAATGAAGAGCATCAAAGTGTATCAAAGTACTTACGACTTATTAGTGCACTTAATGGCTTCCCCGGCTAAACTATTTGATGATTTAACAAATTATGTTCTTACTCTTCAATTAAGATTAATGGCCTCTGAAACTTTTCGCGTTCTTTTCATACCCTGAAGAAAAGATGCAGAGGTGATGAAGTTTTTTCGCAAGCTTGATTAGTAATACAGAACATTGACAAAGTGCTAAACTTTTACATTTGCTAGCAAAAGCGTTCCCCCGTTTTTGATGACGGAAAAGTTGAAGTAAATTGTCACTTTGTACAGAAATTAACCAAAACTGCAGATGTGGATGTGTGGAGCATGACTTCCATTATATGCAATATAACTACAGTAAAGTCTCGTTATATCGATATTCAAGGGAGTCCGAAAAAATATCGATATAACCGGGACTATCGATATATCCGACCCTGTTTGCATGTAATTTTCTCCGTGCGTGCATAGAAATAGTATCAATATAACCGGGACTATCGATATATCCGATATCGATATAACGAGACTTTACTGTAAATAAAAACATATACAGTAAAGTCTCGTTATATCGATATTCAAGGGAGTCCGAAAAAATATCGATATAACCGGGACTATCGATATATCCGACCCTATTTGCATGTAATTTTCTCCGTGCGTGCATAGAAATGGTATCGATATAACCGGGACTATCGATATATCCGATATCGATATAACGAGACTTTACTGTAAATAAAATATATATCCATTATCTGTATCTGCATCGTGGTCTTCCCAGTAGTCAACTGGTTCAATTCCAGCTCTGGAAATATTTTGCATCTTCTCCCCGAGCCCTTTTTGTGCCCTTCATTTGGTTGGCTAAAAAGAAATAGGTAAAAAAATAGGTAAAGAAATAGTTATGAGTTCCACACTTATTCATATTTCCCAAAGGTGTTCTCTAGGAGCCTGAAGATAATCCCTAATATTTGTAAATTGGAGTGAAAACATCGAATTGTGAATTTCACTTTGACTTTTGTTTGGTCTCCTGTAGGAGAAACATTATTCGGAAGACAGGTTATTGACCCCCGGGAGTCACTTTTATATGTATATGGAACGTCTCTATGATATTGCTTATATGGCCAATAAAAGCATTAACTACTGTGTATCGCTAAATAAATCAGCAGCACAGACGGAGTAGACACTCTTGAGGTTGAATTAACCCTCATATTATGTTGAAAAAAAATCCCGTTGATTATGTTGTGGGTCATTTTTACACTTGTGTAAAAATCCACACAAAACAGTCAAATAATAGGTGACATCAGTAACAACTGTTTCTGAGATGCTATAGACATACAGTGAGACCTCAATTTACGAACTTAATTGGTTCCCAGACAGAGTGTGTAAGTCGAAAAGTGTGTATCTAAAAAAAAAAAATCCCATAGGAAACCATTAAAATGGGAATAATCAGTTCCCGGGTTTCCATAAAATATACTTTTCAACCCTCCATCGAGTGTTTTTGTTCAGTCTCCAGTCAGTCTCCAGTCTCCTTTTAAAATTCTCCCCCAAACTGAACGATATGTTCCCATTTTGGAAATTAATTGATTTTTCCTTCTTCTTACGTTCAGGTCTTGATCAGGCACTGGAAGACAGAACGACCGACCATTCTTAAGTGACCTTGACTGCTCCTCGATTGGAATGTGAATGGGACTTGGCGGCTCGCTGTAGTTTGTTTATTTTTGCTGTTTTATTGTTTTTGCGCTGTCTCAGATGTAGAGGACCTCTCATGGCGAAAGAAGTGGGATCCGCTTTTGGCACTGATTCAATTAGTTGTTATTTTAAGACAGGGTGAGCACCCTAACTGGACAACATAGGTCATCCTTCCTCACAGTATTTCATCTGCAACACCATGCAAATTCTAATAACTAATAAAATCACATAGGGCAAAGAAAAGCCAAAAAAATAGCTCACAATATAAATAAAGACTTTCTATTTGAATGATGAATTAAAAAAACGGGGAAAATGATGATGATGTAAAATAAAAGGTCTGTCATGGTGCACATTGTATTAGATATGATCTATTTGGTTTTTTTTTTGATTTGTGTTTTTGTTTGAGGTGTGGGGGGTTATTAAAATGGGTCACGCTGGATTGGGATTGTGTGATACTCTTCTTGTCCACTATGACAATGACAATACCTGCAATGTCCTCCTTTTCCGACTCCTCAATAAGACGCCGTCTCCTAACAGCAACACCTATCAATCTCATGACGGTACGTCAGGCTCAGTGTGAAGAGTGAGCTGCATATTGTAAACAAGTTCCCGTTGCAGTATTACAAATTATCTCATAGTATTATTTCATGATACTGGCCTGTCATGCACATTCCAATTTTGTAAAAAGAATACCCCTGAAAACAAGGCTGTTGTTTGTAAGCTAGACGTTTACACTGTCTTCTTCAACTCCCAACACTGGTCAGGTGGCACATATGGTCATCAATGCCTTTATTTTTATTGTTTTATTTTTTTAAGAATGTAAAAGCAATTTTTCCACTGATGCATGACTGACTTCAATGTTTGGTTTTGATCAAGTTGTAACAATTGCATTTGGTCAATCTACGTGTTTTATGAGTATTCAGAATTTGTGTGCGGTCATGGGGTGAAATAAAATGCTACAAACTCACAATTGTGATAAAAGGAGTAATCTTTACCTATAACTGAGCCTAATTTGGTAGTACACGTGATGGAGTTACATGTCCAAGGTGAACATTCGAGTAACGGTACATACGACCATTTTTGCGGGTACTATTTTGAAAAATGTTCGGACAGAGATGCTGTAAATTAGATTTTGTATTGCACGCCTTTTTCAGCCGAGCTCGCTTGCGATTGGCTGCCTACTGCGCCTCACGTACATGGACGTACATAGACGCGTTGGAATGTTCAACGGCTGGAAGTTCACACGACGGACACTAAAGCTGACCAATCAGCGCCAAGCTATTCTTAAGTGATGCCAATGAGTTCAGGCCCTGATCCGCTGAACTTGCTTACGATTGGCTGTGTACAGTATGTGGGCGGGAAGGAAATCCCTCTTCCCAGTGACGCTGTGATGAGGAGGGGTTGAGCTCGCTTATGATTGGCTGTGTAGAGTATGTGGGCAGGAAGGAAAACCCTCTTCATGGCAAAACAGAAAATAATGGTTTACTGAAGACCCAAGGATTATATGTCGTCATAGTACAGTAGGTGTGAATTTATTTGTTCGTATCGTCTGTGTTTTATACAGTGCTTTTCAGTGTTTGACTTAAACATACATTCCATATAAAATATAGCACGTGAGTAACTTATGAACAAATTCACCTTACAATCGACCACGTATCTCGTTCGTAAGGTGGGCAGCGTCTGTACTGCATTTTTATCAAGGAGCTAGTAATCACCGCTGAGGACATTTTTGAAGTAAGCCTCCCAACTCTGATCACTGGACAGCACCGAATTTTAATCATCAAAAAATCATTTTTTGGGACGCATATCTCACAAATAGTGGGATTGTGCAAAGGGAGCACCTGCTCTCATGATCTTGTCTTTTTTATTTTGATGTATTGTTTTTTTTTTTCAGTCTCCTGGTACATAGTCGGCAGCACTATCACACCTGTCCCACGTCAGGGATTCTTACTCATTGCCTTTAAAGGACAACCGACGCCTCCCGACAAGTTGTGTCCATAATTTCTAAAATCACTTCAAATGACTTCTACTGAGCGTATTTTACAAAGATTCCACCGCATATAGCTATATTTTACGATTTAAGACTGAATATTCAGGAAGTCTTGTTTTCGAGTTGTTGACGATGCCTAACGTGACGTCACATCTGGAACGCCCCTGACCGAAAAAGCGCCACACAATGCATTTTGGGTACTTTGTTTGGTCTGAAAACTTCGTGTTGATCCGTGTTGATGGCGAAATTAGAAGGAAAACACATACATAACGCAATGGTGAAGCGTTGTGTGTTGCACCATGACTACTATTTGATACTAGTTGACACAAATTCCCAGCAGACAAATCAGCCCAATTCCAACGGAGCTTGGGCGCCATCTTCTACATTTTCTGGGTGCTACATTGCTGTCACTGACGGCTGGAATTGATATGAGAGGACTCCTTTAATCGATTGCAAACATTTATTCTTTCCTCTTCAGAACTATTTGAATCATATTCATAACTGGATGAGTAACAAGAAAGCATCTTCTCCGAATCTGAAGTCATTGTTTCGATTCTCGAGCAAGGCAAGACGTCCTGGCGTGACGTCACGAACAAGGGGGCGGGACCTTCTGAAACTGAAACTTTCAGAGGTCATTTTGAAATAGTTTTGGGACACTTTAAGTCATTTTTATTGGTGTTTTGCGTTTGACTAAAAGTATCAGCCTGCGTGTTTTGGGTATTTTAGATGCGATAAAATGTTTTTCTGATGTCAGTTAGGAAACAAAAAAATGGTGTTGGTTGTCCTTTAAAAAGCCACACTCAGCCACAGCTCGTTGGCAGATTAATGCCTTGCTCATGACTGTGTCTCCAGATGCTTAATTTTCTATGTTCTTGATAATTTTGCCTCACAGCCTTCCCAGCCTGCCACGTTACTTCAAACTATTTTTTTCATTTTATTTTCCTTCTCGTGTCTTCTTGTATTATGTTTTTTGTGCATTGGATTCTCTTGTTCTTTGAGTAGATGTGCAATTTCTGTGTTTCTCACTCCTTGCATTTTGAAAGCTTTTTTGTTGTTGTTGGTTATTTTTCCTCGCATTTTTCTGATTCTTTGTTAGTTGTGCGCTTTTTTTATTATTATAAATCAATCTGTTCTCATTCAAAGTCTCTTATCTCTGTCTACGCTTGTGAAATCTTTGATCGATTCAGAATCCTGACGTATATAAAGGAAAATCAAGGTGATAATAAAAAGGAAAAATACAGTCACAGCTATTACGAACACATGACAATTTTGCGTGGGGGAAAAAAATCACGATATTTGGAGTCAAATCATAATAAAAGGAACGAGGAAGTTTTAAAACATATAAATAAAGTTATAATTTTACAACCAAAATCAGAACTTAATGTGAGATGATTTCAGAATAACATTTTAGTGGTTGGGTGTCTCATTTCGACGCAGAAATTTACAATTTGCCACAGGGCGCGTCTCCTAAAAAGCTGATTTCAGAAAATTGATGAATGTGTATAAAGTGTGTTATAATACTTATTCCGCAAGGTATTTGGAAGAAACCACCTGTTATTTACTGAATACGGTTGTGCATAATATCCGTCCTTTAACTTTGGGATGTATAAACAAATTAACAACATTCACAAATGTCGTGAAAGGCAGGATGAGTGGAGGACAGCGTTTGCTTTAGCGAAGAAAAATTTGCCCAAGGCGCTCGCACAGCAAAAACCCAGAAGACACCCACTGCGTTACAAAGATACGCGATATACATAATGCACACTGCCAGATATACCAGTACCAGCGTGGTCTCTGGGAAAACCGGAGCAGCGGGAGACTCCAAGTACATATCAGCGATGCAATCTACACGCGGGTGCTGTAACGGCCCGGACGATTATGCAGAGAGCCTTTTGATATTCCGCTGCTTGAACTCGCGGTTAAAGCCTGTACTTGGGGACTGAACTACCGGATGACATTTCACGCATGCAAGTTGGCGTTGATCAAAGACAACGATGCCAAAACAACAAGTTTACATTGTTTCAATTTAACTTTGGATTTTTATATGCTGACGTGTAAAGCACGCCAACAACTTCAGTTTTATTGGACATAGATCACTGTCAAAAATAATCTATTTCTATATTTATGACTTGGTACCACCTATACAGACACACTGAAGCATGAATGTTTATCCATGAATTATCATTTTTTTGTGCAAAAATAGCAAATTATATCATGTTACACTGAATCAATCAAATTCAGACTCATAGTCAGAATGATTTTTATTGGCCAAGTATGTAGAACACACAATGAATTTGTCTTCGGTAGAACATTCTGCACGAGTATCATCAGAATCACAATCAGAATCATCTTTATTTCCAAGTATGTAGAACACACAAGGAATTTGTTTCCGGTGAAACACGGTGCACTAGTATCGTCGTCAAAAAAACTGCTAAGTGGCACTATACAGTTCCATTTTGGCTACTGTTGAAAGAGTTCAAATAAGTATTGAGGACACTAATAACGGCTAATCTCATCTCATCTCATCTGATTTGATCTAATCTAATGTAATGTAATCTAATTGCTTATTGTAAATGGCAATTCTGAGGAACAATTGTGAGACAATGTGCAAAGTATCAAGGAGTCAGTGGAAAAGGTGATGGGCAGGGTGCGGAGGGTCCGGCAGGATATTCTGCACTCTTGTCTTGGTTCTTACAGCGTGCAAGTCTTTGAGGATGGGTAGGGCAGTACTAATGATTTTTTTCCGCCGTTTTACCATCCATTGAAGTCATATTTTGTTCATTTTTGTGGTGGCCCAGAACCAACACGTGATGGTAGAACACAGGATTGATTCTATGACTGCCATCGAGAAATGTCGTAGCACCTACAAATCTACACACTGAATACACTCTTGGTTTTGGGTGAGAAATACTATCTGCTTGCTGTTGAACCACAGATCTTGAGGGAGACGAATAAACCCCCAAGTGAGTCACATAACACCCCACCAACGCACATTTTAGACCAACAATGTAAGGCAACAAGCATTTTGCAGCTGCAAGCATAATTGCAAAAAGGGGAGGAAGACTGGTGAAGCGAGACTGATTAGATCGTGCATGCGTACCTTCGCGGCACGGATGTCACTGACGGCGTAAACTGCCCGGGAGTTGTATTACCCAAGAAAAAAAACAAGAAATCAAAGGGATGCCAAGAGACACCTGTTATTCTCCAGACTCAAGCTTGTCAATCATTCCAAAGCAACGGCAAGACGACAAGGTGGGATGGTGGCGCGGCGGTACCGTGTTTTAAACATTCTGCATTTTTTGTTGACATTGTCAATTTTTTTTATACAGTGATACCTTGGTTTACGAAGCCCTTGGCTTAGGAACTTCTCGGTTTATGAATGTTACATTCATGAAAATTTTACTTTGGCATACAAACTATTTTTCGGGATACACACGGAGCGCCACAATGACTGAACGAGCCCGTTCTCCTAACAAGAAAATGGCCACCAACATTTTTTTTGTCCTCTACTCCCTGCCCCCAGTCTTCGGTTAAAGCCACGTGATTGGTCAAGATCGCAGCACTGAGGGGAGATGGTTTGAACATTAAAGAGACAGGCAGACGACAGAGAGAGAGAGAGAGTGAGAAAATGGATAGAAAACAGTGAAATTCGGACTTGTTTCAACTTTGATAGTTCAAAGGCCGAGTGTAGACTGCAAGGTTAAAATAGCCCATCAAGCAGGCTCCACAAATAATCTGCACAAGCCATCTGTACACTTGATGCAAAAAGCTATCAACCCAGCTAAACAGGACACAATTAATGAGGAACAAGGTAAAATTATCGCAGAGAAAGCACCGACAAGGGATCATTCCTCAAGATGGTGAGAAAATAAGGCTACGTTCCTCATCAAGTGTTTAATGTTGATGACACCGGTCACTTCATTCCATCACGCCATCAACGACCATCACAAAGGTAAATAAAATGACTTTATTATCCAGTACAGTTTATTTCTTTAATTATAATACCATAGCACATTTATTATACATAAAATTAGGTATATTTTGCGTAGTTTTAAGGCTTAGAAAATTAGAAAGTAGAAAATTATGTTTTATGGGGACCTGGGAATGGATTATTCTCATTTTACTGGTTTCCTAATGGAAATTAATTTTTGGGATACACACATTTTGCCTTACACACTGTCTGGGAACCAATAAAGTTCGTAAGCCAAGGTATCACTGTACTTTTTTTGTACTACTGTTTTTTTTTTTAATTGTAGTAAGACTCAGTCCTCGTCTCTTGAGCCGACATTTGCCAAACAGTCCACTTCGAGACCCAGAAGCTGCTTTTGGCATGTCAAGCCTTGGCAGCAATGCTGCAGGTAATTCATCTTAAGGCTGCACGCGTCCTTGCTCTGCGAACTAATTACGAGAGTTGACATGCAATGGAGTGGCTCTCCCATTTCCGCGGGAAACTCACCCTTGCATGCGAAAGGTACGAGCTGTTGGATGTGTCTGCCTTCAGCCAGTGGGCCTCATAACAAAGACAACTTAATTCCCTCATTTTTCCTCCTTCGCCAGTTTTATGGAATATATCCTCAATCTGCCATAAATTCTATGAATCGAACACTTTTCCTCCAAAGCAGTTAATGTGCATTTTGGGTAATATATTTTTTCTTTTATTAAATGATTTGATATTTCTTAGATTAAGAGTCTCTGGAATAAAATTCCCTTGATTCATATTATTTTAGCAACTAAAGAATGTTTTTTAATCTAACATTTTCTGAGCCATGGCGGAACTTTTACATGGGCAACACAAATGTCATAAAAAGGATTTTGTGTCATTTAACTTATATTGAGTAATTCCTCTCTCAAAACATTTACTCAGATATATTTATTTTTATCTTGCTTTTTGAGGACCGGTAGTCGAATGGTTCGCACGCAGGCTTCACAGTGCAGAGGTGAGTTCAAGACCTGGTCCGGCCTCCCTGTGTGAAATGTGCATGTTCTCCACGGGCCCGCGTGGGTTTTATTCGGGTCCTCTGGTTTCCTCCCATATTCCAAAAACATGCATGGCAGACTGATTGAAGACTCCAAAATGTCCAGAGGTGTGAGTGTGGACTGTTGTTTTTCTCTGCCCTGCGATTGGCTGGCAACCAATTCAAGGTGTCCCCTACCTAGTGCCCGAAGACGGCTGAGATAGGGTTGAGCACCCCCCGCAACCCTAATGAGGATAAAGCGGTCTGGAAAATGGATGGAGGAAATTGTCACGGTTTGCAAGGTGGTGATGGCAGTTGTGGATCCCAAAAAGCAGGCAGGAGGGAGAAACAGGTTGTATTTGAGAAATTGTATTAAAATAAAGTCAACAGGAACAAAATCTAAAATGTTAAAATCATTTGAACAGAAAAATACAAAGTATCAAATAAAGACCAAGAGTAAAAGTCTGCCAAGAAGAAACAAACACATGAACAGCATACAATGCATACACATTGCATCCAATTGCATACAATGCATACAATTGCATACAATGCATACACAATGCATACAATTGCATTCCATGACCCGACGCCGAATGGTCGTGCCTGGAGTCCTTTTGACTGCCACTGATTGTAACGACCAGCACCTGTGAGGCTGCAGGCAGGGCTGACAGCGCTACCCGTTGGTCGCCAATACGAACGTGGCAGTCTGCCACTGATCGGGACGACCAGCATCTGTGCAGGTGTAGGTGGGGCCGACAGCGCCACTTGTTGGTCGACAACCAGATCATGACAGTACCCCGACTTCAAGGGACTGCTTCCAGAAGTCCCAACAGTTTCCCAAAAGGTCCAACTCGCCAGGGAAGAATTGTGGAGACGGCAACCGTTGCCTCTCCAGTATATGATGGGCGGTGGCCTGATGGAAAGGGGACTCGGCGTGACGTGGACGTGGTGGACGTGGCACGGATCGTCATGGGCGTGAGTGCGATCCCTCTCGCACGTTCACGTGACGACGCATGTCTCAACGCGGATGTCACACTGCCAGGCGCAGAGTGGCACCCCGGACGGCTGTATAGGAACAGGTCTCGGCCTGACGTTGACGTGGCCGTGAACTGCCCGGCACCGGGGAAATGAGACCAGTCCTTAGCCGCTTCGAGATCCAGCAGTGAGTGGGGTCTCGGACTGACGTGGACGCGGACGTTGCACGGCTCGTCGTGGATGCGACTCAACATGCATGACGACACGTGGCTAGACGAGGGCGTGCACTGAGACACGCAGTGTCACCCTTGACGGCCACCTGGAAAGAGGTCTCGGCCGGACGCTGACGTGGACGTTACGGCTCGTCGAGTGACACAATTCAAACTCGACGCGGCGTGGGCTAACGTGGACGTTGCACTGCCAGGCACATGGTGGAAATGGGACCGGTCTGTTGAACCTGCGGGATCCGGTGGTTGGTCGAGTCATTCTGTCACGGTTTGCAAGGTGGTGATGGCGATCCCAAAAAGCAGGCTGGAGGAAGCAGCAGGTTGTATTTGAGAAATTGTATTAAAATAATGTCAACAGGAACAAAATCTAAAACGTTAAAATCAGACAAAACAGATAAATACAAAGTATCAAATAAAGACCAAGAATAAAAGTCTGCCAAGATGAAACAAAGATGCATACACAATGCATACAATTGCATACAATGCATACAATTGCATACAATGCATACACAATGCATACAATTGTGCGGCAGTGCATGATGAGTTTAGCGCATCAGGAAATTGGAGACCAGTTGAAGTTTAAATTACCATGGCAAACTTTTACCGGCAACATCACCGTACGGATATTTCATAACTATTCCATTCACTCGTTGCGCTTCAGATATAGCATACCCCCGATGGGCACTCACGCAACTCCAATCGTGCATACACTCAGCTGGGGAATCCTTGCTTGAAGGATATTTATGATAGGATGATTCAATCTGGATTGACCCAATCCAAGGAGAGACGATAGCAGGATATCCTTTGAGGGCAAAAACCATATCGGCAACCCACAGGTTCATTATAAAGTAAACCACAGGGACCCCTCAGGCCCCCCACCTTCTACGACAGCAGCATATTTCACCCGAATCATTTCCTGTCAGAGGTGGGTGGCTCACGTGATGAGATCAATGACGACACAGGCTGGCGGCGGAACCCCTTTACAGTCAATGACTACTTCCAAACAACTGGGCGACCCCTCCTTTACTGTCCGGCGGGATGCAAAAATCTCCTCCACATCTACCGCAGTCAAGATGCTTAAGCACTGACCAGTGAGAGATTTGCAGAAGTTTGACACCAATCTTTGGCTGTCAGTAAAGTGGGGGGGGGGGGGGATTTTCCATTGAAAACGTTCTCGTATCCACGAGGACATGGCGCCAGTCTTCCTCATACCAGCCACGTCACCCACCAGATGCCGGCCTGCATCGCGCCGACCTGCGTTTACATACAAGAGCTTCAATACATGCCTGTGTGAGGCGCACACCCGGCAGACGTCGTGCAGACGGCAACGTGTGTTTGTTCAACCGCATGAAAGAGCACTCTATACATCTCCGCCGAGACATAGAACAAAAAGCTCCTCTGTGTTCTTTCGTCTAAGGTCATACGTTACCATTTTAGTTGGGGGAAAATAGCCTAAATCATCACAACCACTACCGGTACTTACCTTGCCTCGTTTTTTAAAGTCTTACCTACCGCCTCCCATTAAATCTGCTATTGACAAATCGTGAAGAAAATAACTTTCTTTGACAGCCACTGAAAGTTAAAAAAAAAACATAATTACCTCACTGTTGACTCCCATTAACTTTATGAGGTCTCCATTAAAGCTACAACTTCTGTGTTGTTGTTGTTGTTTTTTTTTGAGGGGGTGGGGATGGGGGCAGCTGAAAGGATAAAAATGTTCTGGATAATACTGTAAGTGCCAGAGCTACTTAGTAGCATCCCTGTGGAGCAATCACATATAAGTGCCTCTCAAAAGTCATAGGGATATTTCAATTTAGAGCAAAAAACTGTTGGAAAACCAAGGTGACTTTTGCCCTCTCAATGTGATACCAAAATAAAATGCAAAAAAAGTACCACAAGTTGTTGGAAAAAATAAGAATGAACGTTACTACCAATGGCAATACCAATTGCCATTTTGTGAAATAGCAAAAGGTTATGTCGAATTGAATGAAATGATCCAATACAAATGATACAATTGATCACGGTTTGCGAGGTGGTGATGGTGGTGATGCATCCCAAAAAAAGCAGGCAAGAGGGAGCAGCAGGATGTATTTGACAAATTGTATTAAAATAAAGTCAATAGGAACAAAATCTAAAACATCAAAGTCATCCGAACAGAAAAGTATCAAAAGTATCAAAGAAAACCATGAGTAAAAATCTGCCAAGATGAAACAAACCTGACAGTGTGACAATGCAATACAATGACCCGACAAGGAATGGTCGTGCCGGGAGTCCTTTTAACTGCCACTGATTCTAACGACGAACATCTGTGCAGCTGCAGGCGTGGCCGATAGTGCTATCCGTTGGTCGCAAACCAGAACGTGACAGTCTGTCATTGATTGGAACGACCAACACCTGTGCAGGTGCAGGCGGGGCCAACAGTGCCACCTGTTGGTCGCCAACTAGATCGTGACAGTTCGTAAGTTGCTTCAGTGCTATATTTGTATGGAATATAAATATAAGTATGTTATATATAAGTATGTTTATACGTATGTTTGAGGCTTGTATACGTAAACTGTATTAGTTTGTACTGAAAATAAACATTTAATAAGATATATGCTCATATAAAGACATGCACATGTACAACTGGAGGGCACACTACATATGATACTACAAACATGTTTCGTATGTACCGTTGTTCGTAACTTGAATGTTCATAAGTGGGGGAGCATCTGTATAAGGCAAACCACATTAAAAGGCGCTACGGTGGAGGCTGGGGTTACGCACAACTTCTTCTACAGGGGGAAATGGAGTCAGTGGTTGCTGATAGTAATTGTGAGACCTGTTGTGGCTCAATATGACTTCACAATTAAGGCGCACCTGTGTATAAAGCGCAGGGTCATCTTTTGAGGAAAATCACGGAAAACCTTATCCTTTTCGGGCTCTGTTCCATCTCTATCACTGCAAGAGGAAGCATGGTGACATAGCATTCAAAATCAACACACACACTAACAATAGCTGGCCATGTTGCTGTGTGTTAGCTGTAAGCACCGCAGTTCCATACGCCAATTATTTTTTTCAAACATTTGAATGGTAAACACCACTCTTCTCTGTTATGTGCCACTTTTACCAGTCACTTTACAAGGACATTCACATAAAATAAGAATGTTGTTTTTACAGGAGAGCAGCTGTTTTGTTGAAGTCGCTCAGTCAATGGACAGCCATTAAAGAAATTCACCAGCATATCCTTGATTTGTTTTAATCGGGGGCTTCTTCTGACAAGCTGTCCTATTTACCTGAAGCTGTCACCCATTTTTCTCTGGAGCTTTGTCTCCGTGTGCGTGCGTGCGTGCGTTTGTGTGTGAGTGCGTGTGCGTGCGTGTGTGTGTGTGTGTGTGTGTGTGTGTGTGTGTGTGTGTGTGTGTGTGTGTCAGCGTGGCAATTAAAGTACTACTTGGCTCCTACGGGAATACCCCAGCAGTAAAATGTCATTGCTGTGTTGTTTAATTATTTCACTTCACTGGCAGAGGAGACCCCTAACATATTCAGTGCAAGATCGGGGCGATATTTTGTTTTTAATTGTTTTAACCTTTGATGGGTGTATGAGTATAGTGGTGGTAGTGCAATTAGGACATGTGCATGAGTGGACAATTGATTAAGTACATGAGTACAGTCCAATGCAATTAGACCCACGATGAGTATTGTATCTATCTATTGATCTATCAGTCTACCTATCTGTCTATTTATCTATATCATTTGGTGGTGTGCAATGTGCAAACAAGGTGGGGCTTGGTCAATATCTGAATAATAATAGAAGAGGAAAACAACTGTGATGGATTTAATTCACTCACATTAAAGGACATAATTCCTATTTGTATACAGTATATATACACAGTGTCTACATATAAGTTCATATTAGAACTCTTAGCACCTCCCTGTGGACAAACAGGCATATATCAAGATACAGGCCATTTTATAAAACACGGCAAACTAAACTGAATGACTTTTTTTTTCAAATTTAAAACATTCTTATCTTACAGACAGTTTATTTTCGGTGTTCAAATACCTGACATACACTGACAACACCGAAAATACACTGTCTGTAAAATAAGAATCTGTTTTTAATATGATATTAAGTAGACAGGATGAACTTAATACAGTTAAACTGAATGACCATTTTAAAAGTAAATTCACAAGTCTCATACTAAGTAAACTACAATACATTAAATGCTTACTCTACAGGATTAAGGTGAGAGTCGAAAACATCACCAGCAATAATGTGATTTTACCCCGCGCTGTTAACAGCAATATTGTCCCTTTATGCTGTACTTGTAATGAATACTTTTCCTTGCAATGACCGATCCATTTTTTTAATTCATGCAATCTTTTCTCTGATGTTTTTATTTTATTATTGATACAACAGATGATCATTTTCTTGCATTATTCAGACTTTGTTGGGACACTTTTAGTCATACAATACTAATAAATATATATGTAATTTTCTTTCATGCTTAATAAAAAAAAAACATTTTTCTTCATTGCGACAATGTTTAATTTCACAGTGTTAAAAAAGGAAGAAAGAAAGAAATGTGGCAAACAACATAGAAATCACAAAGTCATCCTGAGTTTTGCAAAAAAAATGTTTTCTCTCCATACAATAGTGCAAAATCGAACTACTTTTCTTTGGTATATGAACGGTAGGTCATGAACACAAAATACAAACACCAAAAAAAATGCCTAATTTTTTCTCTAGTACACTAATTCTGATAACAGTGAACCCTCACAACTCACAGGTAGATTGAGCCCTGCCACTGAAATCTACAAAATAAGAGAATATGCCAGTAGTTCACTGTAAATTAATAAAAAGTTATAAAAGATGGAATATGTTAATATGTTAAATATTATGTTAATATTTTTTAACCAAATCATGAAATGGCTTGAAAACACAGAGATTCATTCAAATTAAAACCAGCTGACGGATGTCAATGTTCGGACTTTGGCCCCAATGATAGGGACAAATGTATTCTTGCGCCGGTTCCAAGCCCGGATACATACAGAGGGTTGTGTCAGAAAGGGCATCCGACGTAAAAGCTTGGCCAAAACAAACATGCGGATCAAACCTCTAAAGATGGAGGACACTGATTTGCTGTGGCAACCCCTTGAAGGGAAAAGCCGAAAGGAAAAGAAGAAGATTGTCTATATCGTTGATATATTAGATATCGTCTATATCGTTGATATATTAGATATCGTCTATATCGTTGATCACGTCGATATCATCTATATCGTCTATATCGTTGATTGTTACAGTTGCATATTTGTAATGTCATATCATTCATATCGTCAATATCATCAATAGTTTTGAATTTGTCGATATCGTCGATATTGTTGATATCGTTGGTATTGTCAATATCATCAATGTCGTTGGTATTGTCTATATCATCAATATCGTTCATATCGTTGATATCATTGTTATCGCTGATATCATCGATATCATTGATATAGTTGATATCATTAATATCGTTGATATTGTCGATATAGTCGATATCGTCGATATCGTCATCTGTCTCTTACATCTGGTTGTCATTGTACTGCGGTGCAGAATACTGATTGTGCATTGCGCCACTGGCTGCACCGATGGCAGCCTGCTGTGCGGCCTGCTGAACGTGTGGGTTCTTCCAGGCACCTGTGGTCCACTCTTCCTGCGCTTTGGTCATGCTGCCCCCACTCCCGCGGTAGAAGTTGTGAATCTGCAAGTGCAGTTAGACCATAGTGGCTCTTCTTTGGGGGAAAATTGGTATCGATAGGTTGTCAGTCTTATGAGGTCTGATACAGTTGCCTGTTGTGAGCTTGCATGACTTTGATTTGATATATGATTGAAGTCTATCCTTTCTCGTATCTTGTCTCTTAAAGGCTTGCCTTTTTAAATTGACCAAAATATAATTCTCAGATGGCCCAGGAGTGGTGGATGTGCTCATATTATTGAAACCATGCCATGTCATGATACTCAAACACATGCATACAATTCCTAAAACGCCTCTTTTAAAGGACAACCGACGCCTCCGGACAAGTTGTGTCCATAATTTGTAAAATCACTTCAAATGACTTCAACTGAGAGTATTTTACAAAGATTCCATGGCATATAGCCGTATTTTACGTTTTAAAACTCGTGCTGAATATTCAGGAAGTCTTGTTTTACAGTTGATTACCATGCCTGACTTGACGTCACGTCTGGAACGCCCCTGACCGAAAAAGCGACACACAATGCATTTTGGGTACTTTGTTAGGTCTGAAAACTTCGTGTTGAGCCGTGTTGATGGCGAAATTAGAAGGAAAACATAACCCGATGGTGAATCGTTGTGTGTTGCACCAAGACTACTATTTGATACTAGTTGACAAATTCCCAGCAGACAAATCAGCTCATTTCCAACAGAGCTCGGGCGCCATGTGGTGCATTTTCTGGGATGCTACATTGGAGTCCTGATGGCTCGAATTGATACAGGAGGACTTCTTTAATCGATTGCAAACATGTATGCTTTCCTCTTCAGAACTATTTGAATCATATTCATAACTGGATGAATAACAAGAAAGCTTCTTCTCTGAATCTGAAGCCATTGTTTTGATTCTCGAGAAAGGCAAGACGTCCTGGCGTGACATCACGAACAAGGGGGCGGGACCTTCTAAAACTCGCCATCTCCGAGGTCATTTTGAAGTAGTTTTGGGACACTTTAACTCATTTTTATTGGTGTTTTGCATTTGACTAAAAACATCAGCCTGCGTGTTTTGGGTATTTTAGATGCCATAAAACGTTTTTCTGATGTCAGTTAGGAAACAAAAAATGGTGTTGGTTGTCCTTTAAATGTTGATGTTCAAATCATTGGAATGTCAAGGGCATCAGATTGTAAGCTATGCCATGAGAGAAAGGCGTGACAGTCAATCGATAATAGTTTCCTTAAAAAATGGATATGTGTTACCTTAGTGAGGGCGATGAAGGACAGAGAGGCGACAGCGGTGAACATGATGGTAGGCACCAACATGATCAGAGCAATCAATATATTGTAACTGAAGAAGGAGATAGTGGCCAACCAGCCGCTAAAAGGGAGATCAAAACAAATAAATAAATAAACGTTTCACGCATAAAAAAAATGACTCACGATTTGATGCAAGACAATATTATCACTGCCGGCAGCCACTTAACCATCTGCATATTAAATGCTGATCATTTGGCGGTTTTAAAAGAAGCAGCGGATGAAAAACTTTGCAGCACTTCATACATACAGGTGTGCATCCACACCGCCCGCGGTGACATTTCCAAAGTTTATGAAGGCTGTCGTCGTCACAGGATTCATTTGTGGGTGTCGGACCGAGTCAGGCGCTCGTTAACAGCCTCGAAAAATCTAATAACGGAGCTGTCATAAAACATCTACGAGGCTAATTCCTAATGGTCCATCACTGTCACGTTAATGGTGGCGACAGACATTGTGGCAAAAGCGTGTTTCAGAGGAGAAAGCAGATTATATGGTCTGCTTTACACAATTTTAAATGCCTCGTGCTGCACACTAATGTATGAAGTTTGGATTTTTCCCTTATGGATTAATGCATATGTATGTTTTTTTTTTTTTTTACTTTGTACTCCTATAATCTGATATTGTGGTCTGTAATTGTATTTATTGATTGAATGTATTTTGTTATTCTATATAAATGATTGCTTTGCTTTTTTACACTTCAAAATGTCATGGTTTGGGCTTCATTTTATTTGAGTTACCGTTTGCATTTCTTATCACTTTTCATTCCCTAACATCCTGTGGTATACTTTTTACTGTCTTTATTTCAACTTTATTTCCTTTTTTAGATATATGAATAATGAATGCTACTTTTATGATCATGATTTAATCAAACGCATTTTAACACGATGAGATTCAGTATTGTATGACTGTAACGCGGTTTAGTGGTACACTGGGGGTGGAGGGGAACACATTCTTTCAATTTACTCACCCAAACATGTACATCAGTTGCACATTTTTAAAATGTGGTGAGGTTTCTTGGAATTACTCATACATGTGAAGTGTTATTTCAATACATTTTAATCATGTGCAACAGAAAAACAAGATTGTTTGTATTTATTTATTTATTTTTTTTTTTTTTTATTTATGTATTTATCGTAGTGGTAGTAATAAGTACTCCGGTAATTTTATCGTCTCTTACCACACTCCCCATCCCGGGATACCTATGCTTTGAATGATGCTGATGCCCACTTGAGCCATGAACACGAAGAAGAACAGCATGTAGTTGAACGAGCTGTCACTCCTAAAGGAGAAATATGATTGAGAGGTTTATTGTTACAGTTGCATATTTGTAATGTCGTTATTGGTGACATTCCAATATGACTTGAAAGCATTTGACGTGGGTGAACTCCAATGTGTACTTTACCTCCCTCTGCTGGATTACAATAGAATAGGGCCAAACCTGGTAGTAGTCCTTGCATTTAGTAAACCCATTATTTTTCCTTATTGTAATTCAGTGTTGTGATGTAGATTTTCAGTAGTGTGCCGAAATACCATCCGTACCTGAAAGCCTTGTAAATAGGCCGGAACCAGCACACGTACGAGCATGGCGTAAACATGAGCAACCATATGATTGACAGGCCAAAATTGGTCACGCCCCCTCCTCCGAACATCCACGCAAAGCAACCCACCAGATTGACTGCCAGAGTGGCGCCGTTTACTACAAAACGAGAAAGAAAGGAAATAAAAAGGTCAGGCACATGGACATGGTAGAACTACTGCCCAAATTTGAAATTGAACTCACACTTGAATGAATAATCAGTCCCTTAATTCGTTCAAAATATTGAACTTCCGTGATCGAGAAAAACAGGTGTGTTTTCTTCGACAATGTAGTTCGACGTTTGTCATTACATAACAGGTGAGTAGCTATTATCAAGATATCTGGTTGTCTCACATGACCGCAATTTAGTTGGAACAATTAGCATTTTATAGAAAAATATAGTCTGTTTTCATTACTGTGTGTGTTTGCGCGTGTGTGTGTATATGTATGCGGGTGGATGGTGTTCAATCTTTGGAGTGTCATGGTATAATGTTGCTTCCAGTTGCATCATCATTTCATTGCCAACAATGCCAGTGCAAAGTTTTAAACGTTAGGCTGTCCAACTGTCGCGTGGTAAAGCTTTATAGCCTATCACTTGTTCCTGTGGTCAGAAAACGATTTCAGCAGACCAATAGCAAAAATATAAATACATGAAAAAATGGCACGTAGTTCTGTGCCTGAATGACCCCACAATGCTCAAACCAAGACCATCTGCTCAGATCCCACAGTGGGGAGGGCACAGTGGACAGAATATTACAGCAGGAGGACCGTTATAAAGCATCTCTCTCCCTTATCGCGAGCTGGGAAGACAGCAATAGGGACAATTAAAATCTGTTAAACGAAGCTCTTGGAATGTTGACTCACACATCCACAGGTGGTACATTTTCTTGCACAAGCTGCGGTGTTGCTCAGGGATCTCATCAAAGTCCTGGTAGAAACATGGCTTGAGCGGAATGAAACCAGGCAGCGGCGGGAAGTTGGGTTCTGCAAAATAGATGTCAGAGACAGAGAAAATCACTTGGAATAGCTAGAGGAATATGCATAATCAGAATCATCCTCTCTGCCAAGTATGTAGAACACATTACTCTCTTAAAATACAGTAAAGTCTCGTTATATCGATATCGGATATACCCGGTTACGATACTATTTCTATAAAACAT